>NC_029780.3:27035234-27036865 GCF_000817695.3 Arachis duranensis | reverse complement strand
TGCTTAGAGTGGATGTTCAGACCTTCAAGTAAAAAGATGGTGAATCCCTCTATGAAGCTTAGGAAAGATACAAGCAGATGACCAAAAAGTGTCCTTGTGACATGTTTTCAGAGTGGACCATGTTAGATATATTCTATTATGGTCTGTCTGAGTTCTCTAAGATGTCACTGGACCATTCTGCAGGTGGATACATTCACCTAAAGAAAACGCCTGCAGAAGCTCAGGAACTTATTGAGATGGTTGCAAATAACCAATTCATGTACACTTATGAAAGGAATCCTATGAACAATGGGATGAATCAGAAGAAAAGAGTTCTTGAGATTGATACTTTGAATGCCATATTGGCTCAGAACAAAATATTGACTTAGCAAGTCAATTTGATTTCTCAAAGTCTGTTTGGAATGCAAAATGCACCAAGCAGTACTAATGATGCTTCATCTGAAGAAGAAGCTTATGATCCTGAGAACCCTTCAATGGAAGAGGTGAATTACATGGGAGAACCCTATGGAAACACCTATAATCCTTCATGGAGAAATCATCCAAATCTTTCATGGAAGGATCAACAGAGACCTCAACAAGGTTTCAACAACAATAATGGTGGAAGAGACAGGTTTAGCAATGGCAAGCCTTTTCCATCATCTTCTCAGCAACAGACAGAGAATTCTAAGCAGAGCCACTCTGACTTAGCAACCATGGTCTCTGATCTAATCAAAACCACTCAAAGTTTCATGACTGAAACAAGGTCCTCCATTAAGAACTTGGAGGCACAAGTGGGACAGCTGAGCAAGAAAGTTACTAAACTCCCTCCTAGTACTCTTCCAAGCAATACAGAAGAAAATCCAAAAGGAGAGTGCAAGGCCATCAACATGGCCGAATTTGGAGAGGAGGGAGAGGCAGTGAACGTTACTGAGGAAGACCTCAATGGACGTCCACTGGCCTCCAATGAGTTCCCTAATGAGGAACCATGGGAATCTAAGGCTCACACTGAGACCATAGAAATTCCAATGGATTTACTTCTGCCATTCATGAGCTCTGATGAGTATTCTTCCTCTGAAGAGGATGAGTATGTCACTAAAGAGCAAGTTGCTAAATACCTTGGAGCAATCATGAAGCTAAATGACAAGTTATTTGGTAATGAGACTTGGGAGGATGAACCCCTTTTGCTCACCAAAGAATTGGATGACTTGTCTAGGTAGAAACTATCTCAAAAGAGACAAGATCCTGGGAAGTTCTCAATACCTTGTGCCATAGGCACCATGACCTTCAAGAAGGCCTTGTGTGACCTAGGGTCAAGTGTAAACCTCATGCCTCTCTCTGTAATGGAGAAGCTAGGGATCTTTGAGGTACAAGCTGCAAAAATCTCACTAGAGATGGCAGAAAATTCAAGAAAATAAGCTTATGGGCTTGTAGAGGATGTTCTGGTAAAGATTGAAGACCATTACATCCCTGTTGATTTCATAGTCCTAGAGACTGGGAAGTATATGGATGAATCCATCATCCTTGGCAGACCCTTCCTAGCCACAGCAAAGGCTGTGATTGATGTGGACAGAGGAGAATTGATCATTCAAGTGAATAAAGAAGCCTTTGTGTTTAAGGCTCAAGGATATCCCTCTATCACCATGGAGAGGAAG
>NC_029780.3:27034827-27035153 GCF_000817695.3 Arachis duranensis | reverse complement strand
CCAAATTCTAAGTTTGGTGTTGGGAGGCCACAACCAAATTCTAAGTTTGGTGTTGAACCCCCACATTCAAACTCTAAATTTGGTGTCGGGAGGTTCCAACATTGCTCTGAGCATCTGTGAGGCTCCATGAGAGCCCACTGTCAATCTACTGACATTAAAAAAGTGCTTGTTGGGAGGCAACCCAATGTTATATTTATCTATTTTTCCTTTGTTATTTTATGTTTTTTGTAGGTTGATGATCATGGGAAGTCACAAAATCAGTTGAAAAAGCAAAAACAGAATGAAAAACAGAAAGAAAAACAGCACACCCTGGAGGAAGACCTTGC
>NC_029780.3:26945203-27034739 GCF_000817695.3 Arachis duranensis | reverse complement strand
CGTTTAACGCCCAGTCTGGCACCATTCTGGGCGTTTAACGCCAGAAAGGGGCACCAGACTGGCGTTAAACGCCAGGAAAGGGCAAGAAGTTGGCGTTAAACGCCAGAAATGGGCACTAGCCCGGCGTTTAACGCCAGAATTGGCACAAAGGGCATTTTTGCTCGCCACTTGGTGCAGGGATGAATTTTTCTTGACACCTCAGGATCTGTGGACCCCACAGGATCCCCACCTACCCCACCCCTCTCTCTTCTTCTTCACCCATTCACCAATCACCTCAACACCTCTTCCCCAAAAATCCTTCACCTATCAAATCCCATCTTTCTCTTCACCACTCACATCCATCCTTTATAAAACCCCACCTACCTCACCATTCAAATTCAAACCACTTTTCCTCCTAAACCCACCCTCCCATAGCCGAACCCTACCCCTCTCTCCATTCCTATATAAACCCATCTTCACTCCTTCATTTTCACACAACCTAAACACTACTTCTCCCCCTTTGGCCAAACCACAGAGCCATCTTCATCTCCTTCATTTCTTCTTCTTCTACTCTCTTCTTTCTTCTTTTGCTCGAGGACGAGCAAACCTTTTAAGTTTGGTGTGGTAAAAGCATTACTTTTTGTTTTTCCATAACCATTTATGGCATCCAAGGCCGGAGAAACCTCTAGAAAGAGGAAAGAGAAGGCAAAAGCTTTCACCTCCGAGTCATGGAAGATGGAGAGATTCATCTCAAGGGTGCATCAAGACCACTTCTATGAAGTTGTGGCCTTGAAGAAGGTGATCCCCGAGGTCCCTTTCAAAAGAAGCCAATCATTCTGAATTTCAAAGGATAAAGTGAGATGCCAAAACTGTTCAGAGGAAAAAGCTAAAAGCCCCGCTCATCTAATTAATACTGATCTTCACAGATGTTTTTGGAGTTCATTGCATATTCTCTTCTTTTTATCTTATTTAATTTTCAGTTGCTTGGGGACAAGCAACAATTTAAGTTTGGTGTTGTGATGAGCGGATAATTTGTACGCTTTTTGGCATTGTTTTTAGTATGTTAATAGTATGTTTTAGTTAGTTTTTAGTATATTTTTATTAGTTTTTAGTTAAAATTCACTTTTCTGGACTTTACTATGGGTTTGTGTGTTTTTTTGTGATTTCAGGTATTTTCTGGCTGAAATTGAGGGACTTGAGCAAAAATCTGATTCAGAGGCTGAAAAGGACTGCAGATGCTGTTGGATTCTGACCTCTTTGCACTCTAAGTGGATTTCCTGGGCTTTCTATCAATATATAATAGTCCATACTTTTCCCGAGATTTGATGGCCCAAACTGGCGTTCCAAATCAGCTCAAAACTGCCCAGCGTTAAAGGCCGGAACTGGCACAAGAATGGGAGTTAAACGCCCAAACTGGCACAAAAGCTGGCGTTTAACTCCAAGAGAAGTCTCTACACGAAAATGCTTTAATGCTCAGCCCAAGCACACACCAAGTGGGCTCGGAAGTGGATTTTTATGTCATTTACTCATCCTTGTAAACCCTAGGCTACTAGTTCTCTATAAATAGGACCTTTTACTATTGTATTCTCATCTTGGTAGCTATCTTTAGTCTTATGCTATCTTAGATCATGGGAGGCTGGCAATTCGGCCATGCCTAGACCTTGTTCTTATGTATTTTTAACGGTGGAGTTTCTACACACCATAGATTAAGGTGTGGAGCTCTCTGCTGTACCTCGAGTATTAATGCAATTACTATTGTTCTTCTATTCAATTCAGCTTATTCTTGTTCTAAGATATTCATTTGCACCCAAGAACATGATGAATGTGATGATTATGTGACACTCATCATCATTCTCACTTATGAACGAGTGCCTGACAACCACTTCTGTTCTACAAGCAAACAAGGCTTGAATGTTTATCTCTTGGATCCCTTGAGCGGAATCTTTGTAGTATAAGCTAGAATTGATGGCGGCATTCAAGAGATCGTGGTATAAGCTAGAACTGATGGCGGCATTCAAGAGAATCCGGAAGGTCTAAACCTTGTCTGTGGTATTCTGAGTAGGATTCAATCATTGAATGACTGTGACGAGCTTCAAACTCCTGAAGGCTAGGCGTTAGTGACAGACGCAAAAGAATCACTGGATTCTATTCCAACCTGATTGAGAACCGACAAATGATTAGCCATGCCGTGATAGGGTGCGTTGAACATTTTCACTGAGAGGATGGGAGGTAGCCACTGACAACGGTGAAACCCTACATACAGCTTGCCATGGAAGGAGTCTCGTGTGCTTGAAGAAGAAGACAGTAGGAAAGCAGAGATTCAGAAGATTTACTCGCGTAAGGTTTATTACTTGGACGACCCAGTACACTTGCTAGTTAGTTGTGCGAAGTTGTGATAAATAGTTGAGATTGCAATTGAGCGTACCATGTTGATGGTGCCATTGATGATCACAATTTCGTGCACCAGTGGGCCTGGAAGTAAGGGCGGAGTCGTCGAGATGTTAGAACGAGAGTATAGGCAAATCTTTCTATTTTCTGATAGTTCAGCTCGGATCCCTGTAGTGCTTTGCTAATGCAGTAGACGGGTTGTTGTCCGTTTTTTGTCTTCTCTGACCAGTGCTGACGCTACTGCCCTGCTTCCTACTACGAGATATAATATGAGTGGTTCTCCTTCTCATGGTCGGGATAGGATAGGTGGCTGTCATAAGAACTTCTTAAAGTCTTGGAAGGCTTGTTCGCATTCTGTCGTCCATTCGAACTGTTTTCCCTTTCTTAATGTAGCATAGAAGGGGGGGATCTTATCGCGGCTCCTGCTAAGAATCGGGATAAGGCAGCCAATCTCCCATTGAGTTGCTGTACTTCTTTGACGCAGGTTGGGCTCTTCATGTTGAGTATGGCCTGGCATTTATCTGGATTTGCTTCAATTCCTCTTTGTGTGAGCATAAAACCTAAGAATTTGCCTGTTTCTACCGCAAAGGTGCATTTTGCTGGATTGAGTCGCATACCATGCTTCCTAATGGTATCGAACACTTGGGCTAGGTCGGACAATAATGTCTCTTCACTTTGTGTTTTAATTAGCATGTCGTCCACGTAGACTTCCATGATCTTTCCGATGTGATCTGAGAAGACTTTATTCATTAGCCTTTGGTAAGTAGCTCCTGCGTTCTTGAGACCGAAAGGCATTACAATGTAGCAGTAATTTGCTTTTGGTGTTATGAACGAGGTCTTTTCTTGATCTGGTGGATACATGGGGATTTGATTGTATCCCGAGTATGCATCCATAAACGAGAGATATTTGTATCCGGAGGAAGCATCTACCAGAGCGTCAATACTTGGGAGTGGATATGGAGCCTTTGGACAAGCTTTGTTGAGATCGGTGTAATCGGTGCACATTCGCCACTTCCCATTTGATTTTTTCACCAAGACAATGTTGGCTAGCCATAGTGGGTATTTGACTTCTCTTATGAATCCTGCTTCCAGGAGTGCTTGTACTTGCTCTTCCACAGCTTGGGATCGTTCTGGCCTAAGTTTTCTTTGTCTCTGCTGCACCGGTCGAGATCTTGGGTAGACCGCCAACTTGTAACACATTAGCTTAGGGTCGATACCTGGCATGTCTGCAGCTTTCCATGCGAAGAGGTCGACGTTATCTCGCAAGAATTGTATTAGTAATTCTTTTAAATCTCCTTTTAGGATTGTGACGATATTAGTTGTTTTTTCTGAGGTGTCCCCGATCTGAATCCTTTCTATCTCGCCCTCTGGCTGGGGACGAAGTTCTTCTCGTCGTTGAACTCCGCCTAGCTCGATTGTGTGAAATTCTTCTCCTTTGTCTCTGAGATTTAGGCTTTCGTTATAACAGCGATGTGCCATCTTCTGGTCTGCTTTTATCGTGGCTATCCCTTTTGGAGTTGGAAATTTCATACATAGGTGTGGGGTCGAGACTATTGCGCCGAGTTGGTTGAGTGTTGTCCGACTTCTGAGAGCATTGTAAGCTGAACTTACATCGACTATGATGTAGTCTATTTTGAGAGTCCTGGATTGGTTTTCTTTTCCGAAGGTTGTATGTAGCGGTATGTATCCTAGTGGTCGCACCGGGGTATCTCCTAGCCCGAACAGTCTGTTTGGATATGCTTTAAGTTCTTTTTCTTCTAAGCCGAGTTTATCAAAGGCTGTCTTAAATAAGATATCGGCAGAACTCCCTTGGTCTATCAAGGTGCGGTGTAGGTTGGCGTTTGCTAATATGATGGTGATAACCATGGGATCGTCGTGTCCTGTGATGATTCCGGATGCGTCCTCCTTAGTGAATGTTATTGCTGGGATGTTGAGGGCTTCCTCCTCTCCCTCGACATGATATACTTCTTTGAGATATCTTTTGCAAGAGGTTTTGGAGATCCCACCTGCTGTAAATCCGCCATGTGTCATGTGGACATGTCTTTCCGGTGTCCGAGGTGATCGTTCAGTTCGGTCGGTATCTTCATCCCTTCGTCTCTTTCTTTGATCATCTTCTCGGGTGGCCAAGAATCGATCTAATTTTCCTTCTCTCACCAATTTTTCTATGATGTTTTTTAGGTCGAAGCATTCATTTGTGGAGTGTCCTCGGACTCGATGGTATTCACAATATTCCTTTCGGTTTCCTCCTCCCCTTTTACCTTTGAGTGGCCGTGCTGGGGGAATTTTTTTTGTATGGCAGACTTCTTTGTATATCTCGACCAGGGATGCCCTGAGAGGGGTGTAGTTATGGTATTTTTTGATTTTCTCCCCTTGTCAATCTTCTTTTCTTTTGGATTTCTTGTCTTTGTCTCGGTAGGAGGCCCCTGATTTTGAGGTTTCTCCTAACCGAGCGTTTTCCTCCATGTTGATATACTTTTCTGTCCGCTCCTGCACTTCGTCTAAGGAGGTCGGGTACTTTTTTGATATAGATTGGCTTAAAGGTCCCTCTCGTAGGCCATTGATGAGTCCCATGATGGCAGCCTCCGTTGGTAAACTTTGTATGTCCATGCATGTTTTGTTGAATCTCTCCATGTAACTGCGGAAGCTCTCCTGATCTCCTTGTTTGATCCCTAGTAAACTGGGGGCGTGCTTGGTTTTATCTTTCTGAATGGAGAATCTGGCTAGGAATATTTTAGCTAAGTCATCAAAGCTTGAGATGGACTTCGGGGGTAGGTTGTCGAACCATCGGATCGCTGTCTTTGTGAGAGTTGTTGGAAAAGCCTTGCAGCGAACAACATCTGGGGCGTCAGTGAGGTACATTCTACTTCTGGAGTTGCTGAGGTGGTGGTTAGGGTCCGTGGTGCCATCATACAGGGTCATATCCGGGAGTTTGAAGTCTTTTGGAATTTTGGTTTTCATGATTTCCCTAGTGAACGGGTCTTGCTATTTGCGTGAATTTTCCTCGAGATTAGCCCGGGGGGCTTTTGATTTGAGATCAGTTTCCAATTGCTGTAGTTTTTCTTCCAACTCCCGACGTCACCGCACCTCTCTTTGGAGATCTCTTCCAATTTCCCGTTGTTGTTGGGTTTCTTTTTCCAGTTGTTTTAGGTGATCCAGGAGCGCTTCTATTGCCCCTGAATTTGGTGAGTCTTTTGTCTTTGTTGGTTTCCGGAGTGTTTTGTAGCGTGACATCCGCGTTTTTGTCGGGTGTCCGATCCTCCAGAGTTAAATCATGGTCGTTGTCATGGTTGTCCGCCATGGTGATGGGATGACTTCCAGGTTCCCCGGCAACGGCGCCAATGTTCCGAGGGTTACCTGAAACTGGAGGTCAATCTCGGATGAGATCTTCTGTACTGGTCGGTGCTAACGTGTCCGGCTGGTGGGAGACGGCCAGAGCTGTTGTGTCTGACTTGTTGGACTTGGTGGAGGTGCTGATTCCTTTGTCCCCGGAGGGTGGGGGGTACCTGCAAGGGACTCCGATGATTAAGTTAGTAAGGGTATTAAGCAGGTATTATGTAGAATCAGAGTATGAGTTATACCTTGGTGCTCCAGTGTATTTATAATGGTGAGATGTGACCTTTTGGATAAGATAAGTTAGTTATCTTATCTTATCTTTTATCTTTGAGTTGAGGTCAACGTATCTTTCAACGGAACCGCCTTTATCTCTATAGGTTTAGGCCGCCTTAGGATTTGGGTCGTGTTCCTCTGTTTGGGCTCTTCCTTGGGCTTTCGTGGGGACTTGACCGAGATAAATAGGAAGAGGTCGGTTTGTCCTGACCTGAAGAGGTCGGTCGCTTTGTCTGTCGAACAACCCGGGTCGGTCATCTCGACCCAGGATATGAACAGTGTAGTATTGTGCTTCCCACTTTAACCTCTTTGCCTCTTTCTCATCTGTGGGGAGGGCTTCCGTTCTGAGGTAGTTAATTATGGGAGTCATCCATCCCTGATCGCGACCTGTTATAGCTAGGACTTTTTCTTCTTCTAAGATTGATGGATTCTGTAGAATTTCTTGGATGAGGCTTCTATTGTTGCCTCCTGGTTTGGTGCTGGCTAGTTTTGAGAGTGCGTCGGCCCGGGCATTCTATTCTCGGCGTATGTGATGAATCTCATACTCTTCGAGTTGTCCAAGCTGTTTCCTAGTTTTGTCCAAGTACTTTTTCATAATGGGATCTTTGGCTTGGTAGCTTCCTGTTATTTGTGAAGTAACTACCTGTGAGTCACGAAAGATAAGTTTTTTGAGCTCCAACCTCCCTAGCCAGCTTCAAACCAGCTAGTAGTGCCTCATATTCCGCTTGATTGTTTGAGGCAGGGAACCCGAATTTGAGGGAGAGTTCAATTTAGGTTCCCTGGTCACTTTTAATTATTACACCTGCGCCACTTCCCATTTATTTGAGGAACCATCCACATATAGAGTCCATTCTATGGGGATTTCCGGTGTGTCCGTGAATTCTGCAACGAAGTCGGCCAGATATTGAGATTTGATGGCCGTCTGAGCTTCGTATTGAAGGTCGAATTCGGACAACTCGACTACCCATTGCAAGATTCTGCCTGCCAAGTCTGTTTTCTGTAGGATCCCTTTTATGGGCTGATTGGTCTAAACTTTAATGGTGTGAGACTGGAAGTATGGGCGAAGTCGTCGTGATGTTAGTATGAGAGCGTAAGCAAACTTTTCTAGTTTCTGGTAGTTTAGCTCGGATCCTTGTAATGCTTTACTGATAAAGTATATGGGTTGTTGCACGCTGTTGTCTTCTCGGACCAGTGCTGAGGCTATTGCCCGATTTTCCACCGCGAGGTACAATATGAGTGGTTCTCCTTCCCGTGGCCGACTTAGTATAGGTGGCCGTTCTAGGAACCTTTTGAAGTCTTGGAAGGCTTGCTCGCATTCCGCTATCCATTCAAACTCCTTTCCCTTTTTTAGAGTGGCGTAGAAGGGGAGAGATCTTATTGCTGATCCAGCCAGGAATCTGGACAAGGCTGCCAACCTCCCGTTGAGTTGTTGTACCTCTTTGACACAAGTCGGGCTTTTCATGTCGAGTATGGCCCTGCACTTATTCGGGTTTGCCTCGATTCCTCTCTGTGTGATCATAAAACCCAAGAATTTACCAGCTTCTACTGCAAAGGTGCATTTTGTGGGATTGAGTCGCATGCCGTGTCATCTTATGGTGTTGAATACTTGTGCCAGATCGGATAATAACATCTCTTTGTTTTGCGTTTTTACTAGCATGTCGTCCACGTAGACCTCCATGACCTTTCTGAAGTGATCTAAAAAAATCTTGTTCATTAATCTTTGGTAAGTGGCTCCCGTGTTTTTAAGACCGAAGGGCATAACAATGTAGCAGTAATTTGCCTTTGGGGTTAAGAATGAGGTTTTTTCTTGGTCGGGTGGGTACATTGGGATTTGGTTATATCCCGAGTATGCATCCATGAAGGAGAGGTATTTATATTCGGAGGAGGCATCTACCAGAGCGTCGATGTTTGGGAGTGGGTAGGGATCTTTCGGGCATGCTTTGTTGAGATCGGTATAATCAGTGCACATTCTCCACTTCCCGTTTGACTTTTTTACCAATACGACATTAGCAAGCCATAGCGGGTATTTGACTTCTCTTATGAAACTCGCCTCTAGTAGAGCTTGTACCTATTCTTCCACAGCTTGAGAGCGTTCTGGTCCTAGCTTTTTATGCCTTTGTTGTACCGGCCGAGATCCTGGATAGACTGCTAGCTTGTGGCACATTAATTTGGGATCTATGCCTGGCATGTCTGCGGCTTTCCACACAAAGAGGTCGGCGTTGTCTCGTAGAAACTGTATGAGTGATTCTTTTATGTCCCCTTTTAGGAGTGTACCGATATTGGTTGTTTGGTCCGGGGTATCTCCGATCTAGATTTTCTCTATTTCTCCTTCAGGTTGTGGGCGGAGCTCTTCCCGCCTCTGAACTCCACCAAGCTCAATTGTGTGAAATTCTTCTCCTCTGCCTCTGAGGTTTATACTTTTGTTGTAACAGCGGCATGCCATCTTCTGATCTGCCTTTATCGTGGCTATTCTTCCTGTAGTTGGAAACTTCATGCATAGATGTGGAGTCGAGACTATTGCGCTGAGCTGATTTAACGTTGTTCAGCCTATTAGAGCATTCTAGGCTGAACTTACGTCGACTACGATGTAATCTATTTTGAGTGTTCTTGACTGACTTCCTTTCCGAAAGTTGTGTGGAGCGGAATGTATCCCATCGGTCGAACTGGGGTATCTCCTAGCCCGAACAGGCTGTCTGGATACGCTCTGAGTTCTTTTTCTTCTAAGCCGAGTTTGTCGAAACCATTTTTGAATAAGATATTGGTGGAGCTCCCCTGGTCTATCAACGTGCGGTGAAGATTTGCGTTTGCCAGTATAATAGTGATGACCATGGGATCGTCATGCCCTGATGCGATGCCAGATGCGTCTTCCTTGGTAAAAGTGATTGTCGGGATGTCGGGTGCTTCCTCCTTTCCTGCGACGTGATATACGTCTTTGAGATGTCTTTTGCGAGATGATTTGGAGATTCCTTCCCCGGCAAATCTGCCGTGTATCATGTGGACATGTCTTTCTAGCGTTCGAGATGATCGCGTGGTTGGTCCGACATCTTCTGCTCTTCTTTTTTTTCTTTGTTCATCGTCATGGGTGGCCAGATATCGATCTAGCTTTCCTTCTCGTACGAGCTTTTCTATGACATTTTTTAAGTCAAAACACTCATTGGTGGAGTGCCCGCGGATTCGATGGTATTCACAATATTTAGCTCGGTTTCTTCCTTCTTTTTTGCCTTTGAGTGGTCGAGCTGGTGGTATTTTTTCCGTGTTGCAAACCTCTATGTATACATCCACAAGAGGCACCCGAAGAGGTGTGTAATTGTGGTATTTTTTGATTTTCTCCCCATGTCGATCTTCCTTCTTTCTGGAATCTTTGTCTTTATCCCGGGGGGTGAACCCGGCCTTCGAGGTCTCTCCTAATCGGGAGTTTTCCTCCATGTTGATGTACTTTTCTGCTCTTTCTTGCACCTCGTTTAGAGATAAGGCGTACTTTTTTGATATAGATTGACTAAAGGGCCTTTCTCGCAGGCCATTAATGAGGCCCATAATAGCGGCTTCCGTTGGCAGGTTCTGTATATCCATACATGTCTTGTTGAATCTCTCCATGTAGTTGTGCAGGGTTTCCCGTTCTCCTTGCCTGATTCCTAGTAAGCTCGGAGCATGTTTAGCTATGTCCTTTTGGATGGAGAATCTAGCCAGGAATTTCTTAGCCATGTCGTCGAAACTTGAGATGGATATGGGAGGGAGGTTGTCGAACCATCTAATTGCTGTTTTTGTTAAAGTAGTTGGAAAGGCTTTGTAATGAACTGCATCTGAGATGTCGGTGAGATACATTCTGGTTCTGAAGTTGCTGAGATGATGGCTGGGATCTGTAGTGCCTTCGTATAAGGTCATGTCTGGGAGTTTGAAGTCCTTTGGAATTTTCGTCTTCATGATCTCCTTGGTGAATGGGTCTTGCCCCTTGTGGTTGCTATCTTCAGGAGTGGATCGGCTGGCTTTCATCTTGACATCGGCTTCAAGTTTTAGGAGTTTGTTCTCCAATTTCCGGCGTCGCCTTATTTCCCTTTGTAGGTCCTTCTCGGCCTCTAGTTGACGTATGGCTTCTTCCTTCAAGTTGTTTTAACCGGTCTTCAAATGCATCCATAGCTCCCTCATTTAGGGAGTTTCTTCTTGTTGTTGATTTGGGGAGTATCTTTTGGTGTGGTGTCTGCATTTTTATGCGGTGTTCTTTCCTCTAGATCCGAGGTGTGGTCGATGTCGTGGTCATCCGCCATGGTGATGGGATGACTTCAGGGTTCCCCGGCAACGGCGCCAATGTTCCAAGGATTACCTGAAACTGTAGGTCGATCTCGGATGAGATCTTCTATGCTGGTCGGAACTGTGGAGTCTGATCAGATGGACTTGGTGATGATGCTGATCCTTCATCCCCGGAGGGTGGAGGGTACCTGCAAGGGACTCCGATGCTTAAGTTTGTAAGGGTATTAAGCAGGTATTGAGTAGAATCATAGTATGAGTTATACCTGGGCGCTCCAGTGTATTTATAATGGTGTAGAGTGACCTTTCTTAGATAAGATAAGTTAGTTATCTTATCTTATCTTTTATCTTTGAGTGAGGTCATCTTATCTTTAAGGGGCCGCCTTTATCTCTATAGGCTTGGGATGCCTTTGGATTCGGGTCGTGTTCCTCTGTTTTGGGCCCTTTATTGGGCTTTCCTGGTAGTTTGGCCAAGCTCTTTGAGAAGAGGTCGGATTATCCTGATCTGAAGAGGTTGGTCGCTTTGTCTGTAGAACATCCTGGGTCAGACAGCTCGACCCAGGGTATGAATAGTAAGTGAGAAGGATAGAAGAGTGTGAGGTGTGGTGAAAGTGAATGAAGAGAGGGGTATTTATAAGTGGGGGTGGGTTGGGTTTCGGTTATGGGGAAGGTGGGGGAGAGTTGAATTTGAAATTGGGTTGTTAGGTGGAGATATGGATGGGATTGATGAGAGGGGATTGGGTGGAGTGGGAGGTGGGTTGAGAGAATTAAGGGAAGTGATGGGTGATGGGATGGATGAATGTGGATGGGAAAATGGGTGAAAGAGGAGAGAGAATGGATAAAGTTTGAATTGGTCAAAAGTGGTTGAGGTTGGGGTTTAACCATGGGTACAAAGCCTTCCTTTCATGCTCGCTGCCCCCCTCTCTGGGTGATAAACGCTGGTCTAGCATTTAACACCAGCAGGGGGTATGATCTTTTTTTTTAATACACCATCAGCACTAAACACCCTCCCTGGTGTTTAGCACCCCAAGAAGGTGAAAAAATTGAAGTTGAACCTCCAAAATGGGCGTTAAACGCCTATGCTTTGCTCCTCTCCCAGCGCTAAATGCAAGAGCTGGCATTTAACGCCCCCAGCAGTTCTCTTCCAGGGTGTGCTGTTTTCTCGCCTAACTATTCCTGTTCTTGTTCTAAAGGCTATACATGATCACAAACATCAGAAAAACTAGGAAAACTATGAAATCAATGAGAAATAAAATGATATAAGATCAAACTAAAAATAACTAAAGTGAAATTGAAATAAAGTAAAGATAGGTTACAGGATACTATAGTTGGATTGTCTCTCAATAGGTGCTTCTTTACCATCATTAGCTTGATGGGCAGCTCCTCTAAGGAGGAGGATCATAGGGGCTCAAATCTTCACCCCTCATTGTGAACTTCTTCCTTGTGCTCTCATGAATTAGCTCAACATGATCTAGGGATAGGATTCTATTCATAGTGTATGGTATGACTGGACTCTGAATGAAGATTAGTCTTATGCTAGGTGAGAAGTCCTCAATAGAAATCTTCTTATTCCTCTATCCTTTTGGTACTTTCTTCTTAGGGCCTCTTCCATCAATGGTGGGTGGCGAATTCCTGCCACCAAACTTAGGTTTGGTGTCTGGGGGTACTATATGGCTTTTCACCAAGTGGGAAGGCTCAAGCTCTGAACTCTGTACGGAAGTACCTCCTTTATCAGAGAGTGCAGAAGGTTTAAAAATCTTGAACATCATATAGTCCTCATGCATCCTTAGGACTCATTCTCCTCTGTCCACATCAATCAAAGCTCTCCCAGTTTCTAGGAATGGCCTTCTTAGGATGATGGAGTCGTCCTTCTCCTCTCCCATATCAAGTATCACGAAGTCTGCAGGGAGGTAAAGGTCTTCAATATTTACTAGAACGTTCTCCACCAATCCGTATGCCCTCTTTAGGGACTTGTTCACCATCTCCAGTGAGATCCTTGTAGGCTGCGCCTTTTGGATCCCCAGGTTCTTCATCACAGAGAGACATCAAATTTATGCTTGATCCAAGGTCGCATAGTGCCTTCTCAAATGTAATGGTTCCTATGGTGCAGAGAATCAGGAAACTCCCAAGATCTGGCAGCTTCTGAGGTAGCTTCTTCTGCACCAGTGCACTGCACTCCTTGGTCAGCATTACAGTTTCATCTTCCTTTAAGGCCTTCTTCTCAGAGAATATGCTTTTCAAACAGGCCATATAGAGAGGTTTTTTCTCCAACACCTCAGCAAAAGGAATATTGATTTGTAACTTCTTAAAGATTTCCAAGAATTGAGTGAGTTGCTCATCTTTGGTCTCCTCTTGCAATTTATGAGGTTTTTGTCATTCAGGCTCCTTCACCATTACTGGGGTGTGTACTAGTGTACTTCTAGTCTCTTCTTGAGCCTCTTTCTCTTTCAGTTCCTCAGCAACATGCTCCTCTTCAGGCACAGCCTCCTTGGCCATGGTAAGGGCCTTGCATTCTTCTCTTGGATTTACCTCTGTGTTACTGGGAAGAGTGTTAAGAGGTCTCTCAGGTATCATCTTGCTCAATTGACCTACTTGCACTTTCAAGTTCCGAATTAAAGACCTAGTTTCTTGTATGAACCTGTGAGTGGTTTTGGAAAGGTCAGAGACTATTGTGGCTAAGTCAGAGAGGCTGTGTTTTGAAGTCTCCAACTGCTGCTAAGAGGGTTGGAATTGCCTATTATTGAACCCGTTCTGATTAGATCCACCCTGATTGTTGTTGAAGCTCTGTTGGGGCTTTTGTGATTGCTCCCTCCATCCAAAATTAGGGTGATTCCTCCATCCCTGATTAAAAGTGTCTGAATAGGGATTAAAAGCGTCCCCTTGAGTATAGCTTCCAATTATTTCATAGGATGCGTCTTGAGTGTTGATAGCTGAAACTTGCATCCCGGTCAAGTGTTGAGAGATCATCCTAATCTACTGAGACATGAGCTTATTCTGGGCCAAAATGGTGTCCAATGTGTCCACCTCTATGGCCCCTTTATTCTGAGTAGTCCCAGTGTTCACAGGGTTCCTCTCAAAAGTGTAAAGATACTGGTTGTTGGCAACCATCTCAATGAGCTTGTCCGCCTCTTCAGGCGTCTTTTTTATGTATAAGGACCCACCAGCAGAGTGCTCCAATGATCTCTTGGCCATTTTAGAGATGCCATCATAAAAGATCTGTAACCTAGACCATTTAGAAAACATGTTAGGGGGCACTTCCTGATTATCTGCTTGTATCTCTCCCAAGCTTCATAAAGGGACTCTCCATCTTTCTGTCTGAAGGTCTGAACATCCACCCTAAGCTTGGTCAGTTTCTGAGGTGGAAAAAATTTGGTCAAAAATCCTGTGACCACCTTGTCCCACGTGTTCAGGCTTTCCTTGGGCTGAGACTCAAGCCATTGCTTTGCTCTGTCCCATACAGTAAATGGGAAGAGCATGAGCCTGTAGACCTCCGGATTCACTTCATTCGTCTTTACAATGTCACAGATCTGTAGGAAGTCATTGATGAATTTGTTGGGATACTCCTACGGGAGTCCATGATACTGACAATTCTGCTGCACCAAAGTGACCAGTTGAGGTTTAAGCTCAAAATTATTTGCACCTATAGCAGATATAACTATAGGGCTGCACACGGATCGGATCGGATTGGATATCGGGTATATACGCATAATTCAAAAAACTATTTACTCCTAAAATATTATCAATAATAGTTCTCTTGAATAACAAAAACAAAATAATAACACAAGATTTAAGTTTAATTATTCTAAGTTGAAGTACAACATAAAAAATTAAAAACAAAATATCATAAAATTCATAAAATAACACATTAAAATTCATATCACATTAGGGTTTACTTTCTTAAACTATGCTATTTATATGTGATGTGCGGATATGCGAATTCGCAGATCAGATCCGCGGATATCATTGCCGAATCCGCAATCCGATCCTACTATAGTGCGGATCGGATCCGATGCGGATAATTACCGTGAATATGCGGATATTATCCGATCTATGTCCAGCCCTATATAACTATACTTCGCTCATAGAAGTCGGGCGTTGGTGCAGTGTACTAGCCAAGCACCTTCCTTACTTTCTCTCCAGCATTTCCACCATTGTCCTCCATGGTAGATTCTTCGGCTTCCTTCTCAAAAGTTTTCTTGAGACTCTCTCGGGCTTTGTAAGCTCTAGTTTGTTGCAAACTCCCCCTTAAGGTCTTCTCAGGCTCAGGATCAAAATCAAGAAGGGGTTTCTTGTCCATATTCCTGCTCATAAACAAACAAGAAACAAGAAAAAGTGAGAGTCTCTATGTAAGAGTATAGAGAACTTCCAGTGAGATATCCTATATAAAAGAAATAGAGTAAAACAAAGTAAACAATTCACCTAAAAAAATTCGAAACAACAAGTGACAAAATAACTTAAACATTTTCAAAAACTAGAAAGACAATAACCCTAAAATTTTTGAAAATAAAAAGGAAAGAAAAACCTTAACAGGACACTAAACTTAAAATTCCAAATTATATGAAAATAAATAAGATAAATTTCAAAAATTAAGAAAAATAAGAAAAATTGAAAATTGAAAATTAAAAATAAAAGTAAATAAACAAAAGCTAATAAAAATACCTAATCTAAGCAACAAGAAAATTGGTAGTTGTCAATCACAAACAATCTCCGACAACAGCGCCAAAAACTTGGTGCTCAAATTGTGAACTAGCACAACTTAACCAGCAAGTGCACCGGGTCATCCAAGTAATACCTCAACTGAGTGAGGGTCGATCCCACGAGGATTGTCTGACTGAGCAAGCAATAGTTGTCTTATTGGACTTAGTTAGGCGAAGTAGAAAAAAGGGGTTTTGGTTGTTGAAAATGATAAACAATAAGCAAGAGAAATAAAGAAAGCAATAAATAGTTTGGTGTGAAAATAATGTGAGAAAACAGTTAAGGCTTCGGAGATATTTTTTCTTTCCGGGTTAAAAAGTCTTACCAACTATTTTAACAACGAATGATTCATTGTATGGCAAACCATAAGTGTCTAAACCCTAATCTTTTAGTGATTTAGTCTCCTCTAACCTTCATCAACCGCCACTCTCGTGGTCACTTAACTCAGATTAGAAGGTGAAGTTCAGAAAACTAGTTTATACCACGAAGGCCCACATAACCCCAAACCGGCTGAATAAATGCTGCTTATCTCCATCAGTTTGTGTAATTAGTCGTCTAAGAGGAGTGTTTTCAAGCTGTAGTTCAAACGGGATAACTCTCTCAAGAATCACAAAAACTCATGTAGAAAAGGGTCATACTCTCGTTCCACCCAGTTGATGAGCGGATATTTTATACGCTTTTTGGCATCATTTTCATATTGTTTTAGTTATGTTTGGTTTAAGTTTCATTATATTTTCATAGGTTTTAGTGTAAAATTCATATTTTTGGATTCTACTTTGAGTTGTTATGTTTTCTGATAATTTTAGGTAATTTTTTGCTGAAATTGAGGAGTTTTGGCAAAGTCTGATTCAGAGGCAAGGAAAGCGTAGCAGATGTTGTCAGACTCTGACATCCATTCACTCAAACAAGCATTTCTGGACCTACAAAAGTCCAAATGAGTCGCTCTCAATGGCCTTGGAAAGATAACTTCTACAAATTTCTAGAAATATATAATGGTTTATACTTTTCTTCGAAGGAGCTTGCCCATATTGGGCGTTGAATGCCCAAGAACTATCCCCTTTTTGGCGTTCAATGCCCCAAGGAGATTCAAGCCAGCGTTGAATGCCCAATCACCCTATCTTGGTGCATTCAACACCCACCAAGAAGCATAAGGCAGCATGGATCAACCCCTTAATGGGTGTTCAAGTTCCATTCCTCAAGTTGGACGCCAAACTCAGCCCAAGTACTCAACCAAAGGGGGCCCAAGAGTGGACTTTCGCACCTTTAATCTAGTCTATCATACTTTTGTACTTCTTAGTTATTAGGTTATTATATATAGAACAAATATCACAATTGTTAGAAACTTTTACTTGAACTTTTACTTTTACTTTTGATCTTTGCCCTTTGGCACATTTTACTATTAATTTCTATAAGCTATGAGCAACTAAGCCTCCTAAGTTTGGGTTAGGAGCTCTGCTAATTCTCGTAGATTAATAATATTACTGTTTCTATTCCAATACATGTCTGATTCTATTCTCTTGTGTATTTTTGGTATTCATCTCATGAATTGAGGGTGAACCGTGACATTCATCCTTGTTCTACATGGGTTCCGTATGAGTCCTGACCCGGATAGCATTGAACCACAGCTAGAGAGTGCACTGCGGATTCTAAGAGCGTACCTGTGTGACTTTGGATAAGTGACATAAAATCCCGTTGATCGTGGGTTACTAATGTCTCTGTGGCGTTAAGACTAGAGTCAGAGAAGCAGCATTCCCTGATTCGGAAGATCCAACCTTGTCTGTGGCGTTTGAGTAGGATCGCAAAGGGGAGTGGATTGCTTAGGTCTTTACCTTCGACCATAGTGGAAGCCATGAGTTAACTTGACGAGAGCACATGAGTTGCTCGGATATGGTGGACTGCTATGGTTCGGAAGAGATTAACTTAATGAAAGGATATGAATTAATCGCGTACGACTTCCATTGAAGGAATCATTCGTTATTGAAGTAGACAGTAAGAAAAGTTAATTCGGAAAGAATACGCATCTCTGAAGTCTTAACGGAATCCTTATCACTGCTTTTACACCAACCTGGTATTTCATTCTTTATTATTTTATTTATGCTTTCAAACAAACAACAATCTTTTCTAATCGCCTAACTAATATCTACAAGATAGCCATTGCTTGCTTAATCTGACAATCTCCGTGGGATTCGAACCTCATTCACCTGAGGTATTACTTGGACAACCCGGTGCACTTGCCGATTCATCTGTGCAAAACTTGCGGAGTTCAATTTCATGTACCAGTAGTTTATAAGATTAAGAACAAAAACAATCCTTAGAATTAAATCAAACATAAATTAAAATAGAAGAATAATAGTTCTAATTCATAGAAATAAACAGAGCTCCTAACCTTAACCAAGAGAGGTTTAGTTGCTCATACTTACAGAGAAAACACAATTCCGTCTAATGATGCTTGATGCCAACTCCTAGATACCCTAATAGGGGGTACATCTTATTCCTTATATACTAACCTAGTAATAAATGCTAGACCCAAAAAAAGATTCTGTTAATAAATAAAGATTACAAAAGAAAATTAAAATAAAACTAATAAGTGCTAAATCCACTTGGAGGCCCAAATAGGGGGTGACTTCGGCCTGCTCTTGGTGTGAAACGCCAGCTTGGGTGTGAAATGCCCTGGGGGAGTACAACTCATGCAAGATAAGGTCCTCTGCTGGCGCTAAATGCCAATTGGGCATTTAGTGCCCAGGGGAGGTGCTTCAAGCATTTCTCCTTTTTGCTCCAAACTCAACCAATTTGCTCCGAAATTCACCTAAAATCGTAAAAATACCAAAACAACTCAAAGTAGCATCCAAAGAGGATTTTTGTACTAAAATAAAGTAAAACTAAATAAAATCTTACTAAAACCAACTAAACAATTCTAGTAAAAAGGGTATAAAATGCTCACGCATCACTAGTACTTTTTCATCGACGACGCCTCCTTTGTTCAGCATTGAAGCATCGTCGGTGCTGACCAAGACCACCACATGCGAGTTGAGATATGGTGGTTTCGGTGGTGGCCACGTCACCCTCACTTCTGTCGGTTCGTGATCCGCAAACTCCACCTTCTCTATCATGATGGCGCCGCTTTTGGTTGTGATTTTTCCGTCACCGTTGCCCAAAGTGGTGCCATCTACTACTCGTACATTAACAACGTAACCGTCAATCGCAATCGCGGTAGGTAATTCCATGTATACTTCTGAATCTTTTGCTTGTTAGATTGCTTATGTTGCCTTATCTTGAATTACGATTGATAATGCTGGAACTAGACCCTAAAATGTTGATTGAATTTTTGGATTGATTTAAATTTTGGCTTGTTTTGTAGTTTCTGCTAAAATTGGATCTAAACGTTGGAATTGTGAATCATCTAGAAGATCTATTGATTCTTCTTGTTGCTGTTGTGAGTGAAATTCAAAATTAAAATCTGATGATTCTTTTTTTCTCTTTTAATGTGTACTTCTTTTGTGTAAGTTCTGGATTTCTTGCTAATTCTGAAACTTTTGCTGCTGTATTCCCTTTTGTTGCCGTATGCTCGAAATCTACATCCTCATAATCTGATTCTAAATTTTAAAATTGCATAACTATAAGTGTTGAATTTTCTGCTTCTGGAGTTGTTGATGGTTGTATGTTTGATTTCTGAACTTGGACATTGCTTCTGTTAAATCAATTTCCTGCTCTGAAATATTATTTGCTGCAATCTCTAGTAATATTGGTTGAAAGTCTGGTTGATAATGCGCAGGAAAGCAAGCTCAAAGGTAGGCCAATCTGCCGCTAGATTACGTTGTTGCCAAAGTCGGAATCATGTCAGATCGCGGCCGATCAGTCCCTGATGACCTCTTGAAAATGTTAAGCATTTGAAGTTCCTCTTGCATTCCACCACTTCCGAGCACAAAGAATCCACTAATAACCCTTCTGACTATCGAACAAAGGAACGAGACTCGAATTTGAACCACCATGGGAAGCGGTGACCACTGTTGGCATGGTGTTCAATAAAAGCACAATTTTATACGAATTTGTATCAAGGAATAGAGAATTAGGTAGAAATTCAGATTGAATAAGATAAAAATCCCTAGGAGTAGGGCTTACATCATGCATATCTAAACTATTGGATCCTATTCCTATTTATAGCATAATTCTTTAATTAGGCTATAGACCCAATACTAATTCTAACAGAGTAAATAATTTATTTAATCTTTGATTATTTGCAAATTAGATCTACACTCTAATGATAAAAAAAATTGACAAATCAGATCTTTATCTTTCTATTTCGTTAGAATAGTTATATTTTTATAAATTTTTCGTAAAAAATTAATGAAAAATATTTACATGTGACGTTAATTCTAACCCATATAAATCTTATGTGAAAAATTACTATTTGTTAGAGACTGTTTAGACCCTTCCTGGTCAGCAAAAGGACATCGTACATCGAAGTATGAAACATAAGCAGCAAATAATTAGTGATGCAGAAAATTTTTAACTTCTCAACGATGTTGTGGTGGGAGGAAGACTCCTAGTTTGATGGATCCAACCAGCAATGTGAATGGAAAGAAGAAGACAAAGTTCGAACACCCTAAATGTAAATGTGGAGCGTATGCAATTATACAAGAATTTGAGACAAGAAAGAACCCAAAGTGGATCTTCCTTAATTGTTGCTATTATCATATAAGTGGCTTTTGCTATGAACTTGGTTTTTTGCTTTAACCGAGTGAATCTATTTTAATTTCAGACTAATTGATTACATTGCACGTATTTTGTGTGGTTTGATGAGCCCATTTCAAACTATTTTGGTCATGGACAAGACACTAGCGTTGAAGAATGATGATGGTGGAAGATAGATTGGAGCAATTAGAATATAAGTTAGAGCATAACATTCAAGAAAAGACAGAAGCAATTAGAATATAAGTTGGAGCATAACATTCAAGGAAAAACAAGGAGGCAAAATAAATTTACAGGGATTGTTTTGTTAGGAGATAATACTTAATTTGATTCCTGAATTTGCATACGAGCATCAATTTAGTCCTTAAAGTTTCCATTGTCTTTATTTAGTCCCCAAACTTTGCGAACATGACTCATGTTAGTCCTTGAAATAATTTTCAATGTATAGACATTAATAGAACGCTGTCATGGACAGGTGGATGCCATGCTAGACTCTGTAAAATGAGGTCGTTTTGATTTTGGCACTCAAAGAACCCAAAAATAACATCATAAGTGGTGTTTATTGAAACTTTATCTAACAAAACAAGTGATAAGATGTCATTTTTGAGCTATTTGAATGCTAAAACTAAAACTGCATCATTTTATAGGTTTCAGTGTGGCATTTGATTGTCCATTTCAACTAAATCATCCCAGGGACTAATGTGAGGCACGTTTATAAAATTTGGAAACTAAATAGAGGTAATTAAAAGTTCAAAAACTAAATTGAGACTCACATGTAAATTCAGGGATCAGATTGAGTAT
Source organism: Arachis duranensis (assembly GCF_000817695.3). Classification (NCBI taxonomy): domain Eukaryota; kingdom Viridiplantae; phylum Streptophyta; class Magnoliopsida; order Fabales; family Fabaceae; genus Arachis; species Arachis duranensis. Next base: position 27,014,339 of record NC_029780.3, on the reverse strand, counting down.
TAACTCTTTTGTTGGCTATGTTAATTGTATTTGTAGTATATATGTATATTGTATTTAGAAATATTTCTATTTGATGAAAACAATTATAAAAATTCTACCATGTATTAGAATTTGTTTTATGTGAATAAATTGTGACTTTTTGCCATATGTAAGTATTTTTCGTTAATATTTCACAGAGAAATTTATTGAAGGACTAATAAGTCTAATAAAATAGAAGGATAAGAGCTGATTTTTTATTTTTTATTGTTAAGATGTAGGTTGTTTAATTTACAAATGATTAGAGACTGAATAAGATATTTACTTGGTAATAAATTGGTGACGAAGTAATTAATCTCGACATTTAAGTCAATATAATCTAAGATATGTACAAATAAGCATTGGATAGCATGCCTTGTGCGTCTATTAAGCACTTTGCTTATAGTTTGTGGATTATACATCTCAAGAAAATTTAAATTTGAATTTGATGTCGATCTGATTCAAATATATATTTAGGTGTTCTTTACATAAATTGACATGCCCTGAGAAAAGTGTTATTAAGCCGACCATCGTACAGGACCTATGGAGTCAATCCATAACATACTCTTTGTATATGTATATATTTAGTGACAGCAATATTTGTAATCAAATCTTTTTTCCTTTTTTCTTTTTTTTAATACTCACATGCTCCTGTTTATGGTCTTCATTATACAAAAATGCTAATTACCATCGGATTGTATCTGACAAAAAAGTCTCGACAAAAACACATTAGTATCAGATATTTTTTTATACAAACAAAATTGTTTTTTGAAAAAATATGTTTGCAATATAGTTGGACTTTTCTCACTCTAAATCAGAGGATAATGTGCGACAGAATTAAATTTTTATAAAACAAATGAAAATTAATTTTGTTGGATAATTCGACCTAAAATTCGATGATAAATAAATGAAATATTATTTTAAAAAAATTAATATCTATTTAAATATAATGTATATTGATAATCCTGTAAGTAAAATTTATTTTTAAGTCATTATTAAACAATCTAAAAATAAATAGTACTTTACATTAAAATAATAACTTAAAATGTTAATAACACAAATTAAAGTATATCAAAACTAGTAAATGTCAAATGATACACAAATCTTTTTTTTTACTGAAAATAGAAGAACTTTCATTCCAAAGAAGTCAAGATATTCATCAAGGTCAGGTTCATAACATGAGTAGGAGCATCTTCCATCCACACTGTGTTTGAATTGGTAAGAGCATATTGTGCTAGTTCATGAGCTATTCTATTTCTCTATCTCTTCACATGAATAAAAAAATTAATCTAAAATTACATATTAGATATAGAGCATCAACAATTAAAGAACTAAAACAAGAGTCATTTACCTTTTCTTATTTGAGAGCATTCACCACCTGCATACTATCACTCTCCAAAATGATGTTTGTAAAGCAACCTTTCATAGACATCTTCATTCTCCAATAAGCAGCATATGCTTCTGCCTCATGGGCCTCAAGGGAAAAAGGAATAGCTCAACAAGCTGTTGTCATGACTTGGCCCAAGTTATCTCTAATAACAATCCATACACTTCCATTATTAATATTAACAACTGCTGCATCTACATTAACTTTCAGTGTTGAGTTCGGTGGCTCCTCCCACTTCTACATAAGGGGAATTAGTCGATTCTGGCTCTTCCTCTTCTCTTCCATAGTAGCTTGGGTATTCCAAAATTATTCAAAAGAGATTAAAGTTTTTTTATTTCTTCCTCAATTGTTAGCACTTTCTTTTCAAAAATCATCGAAATTTCTTGCTCGCCAGAGTTGGTTTAGTAAGGTACAAAACATGTCATGTTCTTTCTTTGGAGCATACCCAGAATCTTTGTAATCCATCTTTTCAAATCAATTTCTCTACTTGTTCCAGACCTTAAATTGAATGGTGATGCAAACCAGAAGCACTTTGCAAATTCGCAGTGTTTGAAGAGGTGTTCTTCCGTCTCCTCTCGTACCCAACATCTCTCACAAATTGGTGGGTATTCAATTCATCTGCACCTCAGGTTATTCATAGTTAGGAGGGATTTATGCAGAAGTCTCCACAAAAAATTCAATGTTCTTGGGGGGAGGGGGCGGGGGGCTTTGGTCTTCCAAATCTGTTTCCAGGTACTTTCCTCCCTCTGTTCTTCTGGCCAATTTGTTAATTGATTCCTGTTTTGGGCTTTAATTTCGTGGTATGCTAGCTTTACCCTGAACATTCCATCTTTGACCTTTTTCCAAATGAACTTATCTTTTTGATCTGATCTGAAAATTGGGATCTCTAGTATTTGTTTTGCTTCAAAAGGTAGGAAGACTTGGGTTATCAGCTTTGTATTCCATTATTTTTCCTCTTCATTCATAAGCTCATGTACTTTAGTATTCTTATCTAGAAATGATGGGTTGAGGGACCAGACTTTGGAACTGTTCTATTTGGGTAGCCAAGGATCATTCCAAACTTTAATCTCTTTACCATCACTGACCTTACAGAACCCACCCATTTCTAGAACACCGTTTGCTTGCTAGATACTTCTCCATGTGAAATTGGGAGTGAACCCTAAATCTACATTCAAAAAGATATTTTTCTCTGATGGTTCTTGCGGCCAGAGATTCTGAGTTCCGAATGAGTCTCCACCCCTGTTTAGCTAGGAGAGCTGAATTAAAAGCCTCAATGTCTCGAAAGCCTAATCCACCACTCTGTTTTGGTTTACAGAGTTTTTTCCACTTTACCTAATGTATCTTTCTTTCCCCATTCTTTAAGCCCCAGTAAAACTTACTAATCATAGATTCGATGTGTTGACATAGGTTAGTTGATAACCTAAACCCCATGATGTAAGTCAGAATTAATTGAGCCACTACTTTTATGAAACTTCCTTCCCGGCCTTTGATAGGAACTTTTCCTTCCACCCTTTGACCTTTTTCCACACCCTCACTTGGATGTACTCGAAGACTTGTTTCTTGGATTTTCTGACAAAATTAGGTAGTCCCAAGTACTTTGAGTGCCTTTCTACAAGCTTTACTCCCAACCATTATTGGATCAATCTTTGTCTGATAGTAGGTACATTTCGGCTAAAAGACAGCTCTGATTTTTTCATATTAATACGTTGTCCCGAGGCTTGTTGGTATCTGACCAGCACTTCCTTTGCTGCTTGGATGTCCTGGTCTATTGCTCTAGTGAAGAGTATACTATTATCTGCAAAGAAGTGATGGTTTATCTATGGCCTGATTCTAAAGATTTTGATCCTGTGAATCATTTTGCTCTCTTGCACCTTCATGAGGTTGCCCGATAGCACATCGGCACAAATAATGAAGAGGTATGGAGAGATGGGGTCTCCTTATCTCAATCCTCTCGAGAGTTAGAAAGGTTTCGATGTGGTTCCATTCAGCAGCACTGAGAAGAATGTTTTGGTGACTTCCAAATTATTTGCACCCATCTATTTGGAAAACCCATAGAGATTAACACCTCTCTTAGAAAAATCCACTCGACTATATCATACGCTTTCTCCATATCGAGCTTGAGTTCTACGTAACCTTTCCTTCCCATTGTCTTCTTCTTCATGTAGTGAAAGATTTCAAAAGCAATCAGACCATTGTCTGTGATTAGTCTATCCAGGACAAAGGCGCTTTGATTTTCACCAATAATCTGCGGGAGGATGATCTTTAATCTATTAGCCATGGTTTTTGTTACCAATTTGAAGATGACATTGCATAAAGAGATGGGGCGGTACTCTTTAGTGTGTTTAACCTTTGTCACCTTGGGGATCATGCAGATATGGGTTTGGTTTATTTGCTTCAGGTAAGCTCCTTCATTGAAAATCTTTAGGACAGCATCAGTGACATCCTTGCCAACCTATTTCCACATTCTTTGGTAGAAAATGGCTGGTAGACCATCGGGTCCCGGTGCTTTTGTAGGGTGCATCTGCTGAAGCGCTTGATAGACTTCCTCGCTTGTGAAATCAGCATTAAGGATCTCAAATCTATGATTGAATCCACCCAATTCCTCTTTTTTCACTGGGATGATTTTTGGTGGAAGAACTTGGTATTGTTATCTTCATGGTTCAACCATGTAGCTCTTGATCTCTAGCTCCACCAGATTTCTTCACCTTGCAGTAGGTTGTCTAGTTCGGCCTCTACCTCTTTAATCCTCCTTAGAGTCTTCCCGAATTGTGGAGGTTTATTGAGATTGTCCAACCTCTCTTGGTGCACCCTAATTCTCTTCAGGACGTCCCCAAATACTTCTTGTCCCCAGCTATCCAGCCTCTTAGTACAGATTTTCAACTTCTCCTTTATGTCCCCCTGCTGTTTTTCCACGTTTCCTTCACTATGTGCTCACATTTTTCATTCGTCAACCATATTTCTTCAAATATGAAGTTTTTCCGTTTCTTTCTTCTCAACCTTTCACTTCCCTTTAAGTCAAGAATTATGGGGCAATGGTCTGATTTATATCTAGTTAAATGTTGGACTGCTAACTTTGAAAAATTCTCCTTCTATTCTATGTTCACCATAGCTCTGTCCAGACGTTCTTGAATATTATTTTCCCCCACCTGACCATTTGACTAGGTAAAAGAGTTACCAATGAAGCTGAAATCAAGAAGCTCACTAGTCTAGATAGCCCCTTGAAAGCCTCTGACTTGTGATAAATAACTGGGGCTCCTCCTTGTTTCTCACTTTGGCTCATAACCTGGTTGAAGTCACCATTTATCACCCAGGGGAGATTAGAATTCTATCCAAGAGACCTTATAAGTTCCCAACTAGCTTGCTTGTTTTGATTTTCTGGAAAGCCATAAAACCCAGTTGCTCTCCAAACACAGCTTTTATCTTCCATTTTCACTTCCATGTTGATGTGGTTTGATGACATGGATATCAATTTGATATCTATTGAGCTATCCCAGAGCATTGCTAGACCCCCACCTCTTTGTCTTCATTCGCCCTTATAATAAACTCTATCTACATTTTTGTAGACCGCCTTTATATCTTAGCCTCATTATCTGATTCTCCTTCTTCCTTGTCTCAATGAGGAAGACAACGTTGGGAGCTTTTTGTTGGATGAGCTTGTTTAAGGCTTGCATTGTCCATGGATTCCCAAGCGCACGGCAATTCCAACTCAATATTTTCATGGTTATCGGCAGGCCTGCCCAGTAGCCTCCACCAATCTTTGTATGGTTACATTTCTCTTATTCTTTGTTTTTATTTTATCAGTCTCCATATCTTCCGTTGGACTACCTTTCCTCTTTTGTGCTTTATTTTCTGGATCTGAGCTCATTACTATGTTTTTCTCCACCTCTCTAGCTTGTCGCTTCCATTTTTTTCCATTATAAACTTTTCTCCTCCCCCTGAATTGGTGATGTCATTTGTCACATTAGAAAGTCTTATTTTTTGCTCTTCTATATTCCTCTTTTCTTCTTTTTCTCCATTCATCAGCTGCTTTGTTCCATTTTCTGGTTCCTCATTTATCTCGTTTTCTTCAGCTTCTTTCTTTTCCTCTTTGTTTCCTTTCGGTGGCACATCTGAAGGCTTCTAGAGGTCGTTCCTCCTTTTGGATATCTTTTCCCAGATTCCTTCTTGTTGAAAAGATGCCCAAGAAAGTTATTGTAGGGGCTTGGCATGAATCTTTTTCGATTTCAGACTCTTGAGATCCACAACCGACATACTCGCCAGTTTTTCCATTAACCTATTAGATAGCTTAGCTCTTAGTACTTGACCGCTCATTTTTGTATGGCCATGTTCAGTCTCTGTTTTTTCATTTGTTTTCCTTACTTTGGTTCCTATGTGCTCAGCTTTTAACCATGGACCTAGGGATTTCGAGTCATTCTTACCTTTTTCTTCATCATTTGCTGCTCTCTCGCAGGTGTCCTCATCGTGTCCTATTTTTTCGCAGTAGTAGCAGAAAGTTAGTAGCTTCTCAAATTTGAAGGTAACCCACATGAGACCCTCCTTCTTACGGCTCACATTTGTTCCCTTTCATGAAGGTTGTGTTAGTCTTCATCTTGATAGTAGCTTTGATGAACTTTTCTTGAACCTTTCCTACTTCATACAGCTCATATTCAGTTACCTCTCCCACACACGCAGTTATTTGAGCTTTGTTGTTTTGCAGTGCTCTGGGAGGTCCCAGATTTGCATTTTCATCTCTACTATATCCAGTCCTTTGTCAGCATTTTTCTCTGCCCTTTGCCATCTTTTGATTATCAGCCAAGCATTTCTGAAGAGCCATGGGCTTTGTCTAAGTACTCTGTTTAGATCTGGTTCATGTTGGAAAAAAACTGGTATGTTTTTGGTTTTATCTCCGTTACTCTGAAGCATCTTGGTCTCTTCCAAATGTTTGTCATCACTGTCTGGAACCCCAAGTTGATCTCTTTATTAGTCACGAGCCTTCCGATGATAGTGTTTTGACATTCCTGAACACTTTCTGAAATGTCCTCCTTATTGTATAAACTAGGGGTTCTTCTTCATGTTCCTATTCGATTGGTTCAACGTGTTCCGTTTCACTTGCCATTTTGTTTTTCAGGACCACTATGCCGAAGATTTGCACACTTCACTAGATTTTCTAGTGAGGATGGGTTCACGATGTAAAGATGGATGTAAATGCACTACTCTTCCCAGACCCTAGAAGTGCTTCCAAGTTATTGGGGAGAGGATATACCTTGATCTTTATCACTTAAATTGAATAATATTAAATAATAAAACAAAACTTAGACTATGGGTTTACTTAGTCATATGCATCGCACTACCTGTCATCCTCTTCTTGCGAGGTCGATGGTACCAGTGGTGATAATGAACTCATGCCTACGGAACTGCGACCTGTGATATGTTGATAGTACACAATGATATTCTCCGTCATCTTGTAGATCTTGGCACAGATCGCTAAAATCACCCATTTATCCTCCTTAACCCTTGACTCGCGCTCATTGAGGCAAGGCAAACAAGATATAAATCCGGTTGATGAATCCATATTTTACGATATATTTTGGATTGATTTGAATGGATTTCATCATATAAACCCACATTTATTCATCCAAATAGCATACTTTTGTGTTCTCTCCCTAAATTGAGCTTAATTGTGAAAACATGCTATTTTGTGCTTACTTTAATCAATTTTATCCCACTTTCATCCCATTTGATGCCTTGATAGTTTTGATGAGTGATTTCAGGTATAATAGGTTGGAATGGCATGATAAGAGTGGAAAAAAAGCATGGAATTGGGAGAAAAACTGAAGAAATCAAAGGAGAAGCACACACTGGCGTGTGCGTACGCACAAGAACCACTCAGCCATGTGTGCGTGCGCACAACGTCCTGTGCGTACACACAAGAGGAAAATTAGCAAGTGTGCGTACGCACAGCAAGTCCCAGCGCGTGACTCATTTATTGAAAATCGCTGGGGGTAATTTTTGGGCCTCCATAGCCCAATTTTGGACCTTTTGAGGCTGATTGAGTGCTATATCAAAGAGGGCCTCCTTCCGTGTGAAGGGGGGAGTGGTGGACAAAATTGTGATTTCTATCTTTTGAGCTTTAGCATATATTTACTCTTAGGGCACTGTTTATTTTCACAACTCCGTTCAACTAACCAGCAAGTGTACTGGGTCGTCCAAGTAATAAACCTTACGTGAGTAAGGGTCGAATCCACAGAGATTGTTGGTATGAAGCAAGCTATGGTCACCTTGCAAATCTCAGTTAGGCAGATTAAATTGGTTTATGATTTTTGAAAAGGATAATTAATAATAAAAAGGAATGATAAAAGGGATAGAACACTTATGCAGATTCATTGGTGGGAATTTCAGATAAGCGGATGGAGATGCTGTAGAGCCCAGGGACGCCTGCTTTCCTACTGCTTCTACTCAATCCTTCTTACTCCTTTCCATGGCAAGCTTTGTTTAGGGGTTCACCATCAACTGTGGCTACTTTCTTCCTCTCGGGGAAATACCCTATGCGGCTGTCACTCGCACAGCTAACCAGTCTGGAGGCATCACCCATGGCTGATGGCTACATCCCATCCTCGCAGTGAAAACTATGCTAACGCACTCTGTCACAGTACGGCTAATCACCGGTTGGTTCCCGCTCCTACTGGAATAGAATCCCTCTTTTGCGTCTGTCACTAACGCCCAGCAGGTTACAGGTTTGAAGCACGTCACAGTCATTCATTAACGGAATCCTACTCGGAATACCACAGACAAGGTGAGACTTTCCGGATCCTCATAAATGCCGCCATCTATCTAACTTATACCACGAAGATTCTGTTGGGAAATCTAAGAGATACACATTCAAGCTCTGTTGCATGTAGAACGGAAGTGGTTGTCAATCACATACATTCATAAGTGAGAATAATGATGAGGGTAATTTGACTCATCACATTCATCATGTTCTTGGGTACGAATGAATATCATGGAATAAGAATAAGAGAGATTTGAATAAAAGAAAATAGAACTTCATTAATACTTGAGGTACAGCAGAGCTCCACACCCTTAATCTATGGTGTGCAGAAACTCCACCGTTGAAAATACATAAGCAAAGAGTTCAGGCATGGCCGAATGGCCAGCCCCCAAAACGTGATCACAGGATTCAAAATACAATCCAGGATGTCTAATACAATAGATAAATGTCCTATATATACTAGACTAGCTACTAGGATTTACATGAGTAAGTAATTATCATGACGTTTTTCTGGCGTTTAACTCCAGACAGCAGCGTGTACTTGGCGTTTAACGCCAAGTTACGTCGTCATTCTTCGAATAAAGTATGGACTATTATATATTGCTGGAAAGCCCTAGATGTCTACTTTCCAACGCCGTTGAGAGCGCGCCAATTGGAGTTCTGTAGCTCCAGAAAATCCATTTCGAGTGCAGGGAGGTCAGATTCCATCAGCATCAGCAGTCCTTTTGTCAGCCTTCTTCAGAGTTTTGCTCAAATCCCTCAATTTCAGTCAGAATTTACCTGAAATCACAGAAAAACACACAAACTCATAGTAAAGTCCAGAAATGTGAATTTAACATAAAAACTAGTGAAAACATCCCTAAAAGTAGCTTAAACTTACTAAAAACTATATGAAAACAATGCCAAAAAGCGTATAAATTATCCGCTCATCAGGGAGCAATTAGGGTTAGTTTTTAATCATGTAGTTCATTTTCTAGAGAGATAAGCTCCCCCTTCTCTCTAGAACCTAGGGTTTTTAGTTTTATTTCCTTATAATTTCTACTTTTAATTCTTGTTTTCATCTAGTTTCTTCTACCGTTCTTTGTTCTCTTGTCTTAATTTCCTTAGTTTATCTTGTTAATTTCTCATTTTAGTTACCTTTCATGGTTATGCACACTCTTGTTATTTTAATTTTCAATTAATGCAATTTATGATTTCATGTTAATTTTTGCTTCCTTGAATTGTTGTTATTATTTCATTTCTTTTGGTAGTTGTAGATTTTATTATTTCTTGTCATTTTATCATGCTTTCTTTTCATGCACGCCAAGTGTTTGATAAAATGCTTAGCTTAGTTTTTACTTAGATTTTCTCCACTCTTGGCTTGAAATTGATGATTTTGGTGACCCTTGAGTCATTGATGTCCATTCTTGTTTGATACATTATAGTAGTTAGTTGATTTGGTTCCCCTTGACTCTAAGTGACCCGTTAATAGTGTTGACTAGGACTTAGGGATTGGAATCAACTATGCCTATTTGACTTATCCTCGATGTAGGGTTGACTAAATAGGATTAACTCTTCATAATCATCATGTGTTTGTGATCAATGGCTAGCATAGGTAACCTTAGCTTTCAATTACTTTCCAAGAGGTTTCTTGCATTTCAATTTTCCTTTCCTTGCATTTTAGTTGCCTTTGAATTTAATTTCTTTGATGTTTAATTTCTTGCATGTTTAGTTTTCAAACTCTTGGTTGAGAAATTGAGTGATTGGATGAAATTGAGTTGTGGATGTCCACTTCGCATTGTGTGAGGATTGTTAATTAGTTTGGTTTCCCTTGACTCAAAGTGACCCACTAGTGTTTACTAGAGGACTTAGGGATTGGAATCAATTATGCCTTTTTGACTTATCCTTAATGTTAGGATAGACTAATTGGGATTAATTCACATACAATTACCATGGTTGTGGTCCACAACTAGGATAGGAATCCTTAATTACCCACTTCTTGCCAAGAGTCATTTTTTATCATTTAATTTTCATTTTCATTGCTTTTAACTACTTTCTTTTGATTCCTTGCATGCTTGTTTTACTTTCTTGCTATTTACATTCCTTGCCTCTCTTGCAATCATCCAAACCCCCATTTTCCTCCCATAGCCAATAATATGACACTTAATTGCAACTCCTAGGGAAGACGACCCGGGACTTTAAACTCCCGGTTTATTTTGTGTTTTGAATTTAACATTTGATTATGACAGTTCCTTGTTGGTTTAGACTATGCTACCAATGAATTGATTCTTGTTTTTGATTGATTCTAGATTAACAAAAACTCTCTCATCAAATTTGGCGCCGTTGCCAGGGAGTTGCAATGGTGTATATTATTGGCTATTGTGCATATGTGAATATTGTGAATAGCTTATTTTTGGTTGATTGTGCATATGTTGCTTGCTCATTTTTGGACATTGTGAATATGTTAATATGTGAATATGTAAATAGTTTATTTTTAATTGACTGCTTATTTTTGCTAGTCTTAGGAGTTCATTTTATTTGTTGTTATTACCTTTGGTTTTTATTTTCTTTTTATCCTATGAATTCTCACCCATTGCATTGTGAGCTTTGTTCCTATTGTGTTATAGGAATTGGGAATCTCAAATGCTTGTTACCTAGATGGAATGAAAGGAATTCACAACAAGATGTGGGTGCACAAGCTTTGAAATCTCAAAGGCCTTGGAGAATACATGCTTGGGTGGATTTCAAAGAGCTTCTCAATAAAGTCCAACTTAAGGACTCTAAACACCCTACCATGGTAACATCTTTCTTACCCGTTCTTTGTTTATAATTTTAGTTTATTGCATGTTTGCTTGTCTTAGTTAGCTTAGGATTAGTTTAATTTTTTTGAGTAGATAGGTTAATCTTCTATATGGATCATGAATTTATGGGTTTTTGAATATTTTGGGGTTGAGCTTTCATTGAACTAAGGTTTGGTACCTTAGAATTTGAAGAATTTTTTTTGGAAAACAGGGCATCTATGCATGCGCACCCAACTTCTATTTTCTACGTTCTGTGCGTGCGCACCAACTTGTGCGCACGCACACTAATGGTTATCCCCTCTATTCGTAGCACCAACACAGCTTGTGCGTGGGCACTCCCTTGTTTTTCCTTGACCTGTGCGTGCGCACCTTCATGTGCGTACGCACACACCCCTATTTCTGCACACCCTATGCGAGCGCACACACTTGTGCGTCCGCATGCCAACTTACAACATCTCTGTTGGGAGCGTTGGCACAGCCTGTGCGCGTGAACCCCTTCTCTTTTCGCTTTTGTGTGTGCGCATGGACCTGTGTGCGCACAGACACATGACCCTACCCCAAGTAAAAAAAAAAGAAAAAAAGTGTTCTGTGCGTGCCCACACACTTGTGCGTACACACACCTCTTGATCCCCTTTCTGTCCAGAGCACACACCTTCCCTGTTTCACCTAGTGTGCGTGCGCACACATGCCTGTGCGTACGGGTGTTCGCAGTGCGGTTTGGTTCAGTTTTTGAGAGAAAAGTCATCCGATCTAATCATTTAATTAAGTTGCGGTTCGGTATGGTTCTATTTTTTTATTGAGACCATCCGAACCAAACCAAACAAATTAAAATCGGTTTGGTTTGGTTCATTTTTTTCGGTTTTTTATGAACATTAGTTATCATTTTTTAATACATTGCAAGGGTTGACAATTTAGTTTCCAATAATTAAAAGCAATGAATTCAGTTTTTGGTTTTGCACTTTAACACTTGACAATCAAATCAGTTCTTAAGGCAGCATATTATAAAACTTATGTAACTAAATTTGACTATATTTTTGTGACTAGGGATTTTATTAGCATTCATCTGAAAGCTTTGTTAAATTAAATGTCAAAGAGAGTCACATTGCTGTCTAACCAGTCACATTGTGCTATTGTATCCAATGATTTCAAACTCCAAGGATTCACCTCCAAGGAACATGCTCATGTAGATGGTTTCTGAGACAGAGCAATCATCATGTATAATACAGAAAGCTTAACTTATGACGCAAATTGAAATAATCAGGAGAATGCAAAAAAGCAAGTTGGAATCAAAGTATCAAACTCAATTTCTATGATGATAGTAACTTATGCTGTATGTTATTCACATGATCATGCTGCAAATAAGAACATAACTTTTCTTTACACATTGAAAAGAATTTTACTAAACACCTCTAGAGAGGGAAAAAATAAAAGAAATAAAACGGAGAAAGCAAGCTATGTTTCTTCAATATATATAAAATCTAGTGAGGGAACTTCAAAACTAAAAAGAAGAAAGATCTTGATCTGTAGTTAATATTTTATCTGTAACTAAACATAAAAAATAACTGATGGATGAACAAAGTAGTAGAAACACAACAAATCATTAACAAAGTAGTAGAAACACAACAAATTAAGATCATCAACAATCTTGTAAAAATAGCAGAAGCAGAACATGGAACAATAAGCAACCTCACTCAGAAAAATCAAGAAGCAAAAAAAAAAGGCAAGAGACTGAATCAGAAATAGAACCAAACTAAATCAGAAATACAATCAAACTGATTCCAAAAATTTTCATGTGGTGCACTAATTCCACAAATTCTTCCTCTTTCACTTTTCCTTTCTTGCATTAACATTGAATAAACAAGAAATTCAGAATCAACCCTAAACAAGAATTACCCTAAATCAAATAGAAAAAAAATTCAAAATTAAAAAATAAAATTAGAATCAACAACTCAGCTATAGAATCAAGAACAATCCAACCAAGTGTTCATCCCAAATTAGAATCAATAAGAATACTAAACTAGAATTAAAAAAAATCAGAACAAAAAAAACTCTGAGGCTTAGGCTCCATTACAGAGGATGATAGAGATGCTGCGACAGAGGGAGATGCTCTGACGGAGGCGACGAGGCACTGAAGAACTGGAAAACAAATTAAAATGAAAAATAAATTAAAAAATTAATAATAGCAGTGAACCAAGAAAAAAAATTAAAATAAAAAATACCAATCAATAATTAAGAAGAAAATTATAACAAAAATAGAAAAGAAAAAAATGGCAGATAGAGAATGAAAGCTCAAAAAGAAAATCAAGAATAAACCTGCGTGACAAACGACACGGTGGCTGGACTGCGATGCGCTGTGCTACACGGAGGGTGACGCGGGGATATTGATACGTGGACGTCGACACAACGAGTCGGTGGCTGCTGGTGCATGCTGCACTACTGCTGCTGTTTCACTGCGTGGGAGACGACGGAGGGATAGTGGGTACGAGAAAGGGAGAGGGAGAAGGAGGGGATAAGGGGGAGAAAGGCTCCTTCGCGGCTGCTGCAGTCTGGACTCTGGAGGATGGTAGAGGAGAGTGGAAGACGAGGGGTTGAGAGTTCAGAGTAGGGCAAGGAATGTATTAAGGGCTGCGGCACTGAGGTGAAGGCGAATGAATGGGCTTCAGTGTTTTGGGTAGGCTCATTAGGGTTAGGGCAATTTAAATGTTTTAATTATATACCGGTTCGGTTTGGTTTGGTTCAGGTTTTCTCAACCAAAACCAAAAATCGAACCGAACCGAACAAAAAACTGCAAAACATAATTTTTCGATTATTTCGGTTTTTGTTTTTTTGGTTCAGTTCATCGGTTTTGTTCGATTTGGATTGGTTTTGAACACCCCTACGCACAAGTGCTGTTTTGGGTAAAATTTTGTTTGCACTTTTCCTTAAGCCCTAACACACTTCCACCCCCTATATCCCTTTCTTCTCTTGCTTTTCTCTTGCTTTTCTACTTGTTTTACTTAGTTTTCATTGCATCTCTTTTTCATTTTGGTAATTTTATTAAGTTTGCTTTAGTTATTTCTAATTGAATAACTTTCAAGTGTTTGATTGATTCTTGATTGGGTTGCTTCTTTCTTAAATTTTGGTTTATTTGTGATGGATATGTACACTGAGCATTAAGTCTTTGTTTGTTTGCCTAAATGCATTTTGAGTTTGATTCATATGTTGTAGCTACCATATGCATTAGACTATATCCTTGTTTGCATCTTAATCATGAATTGTGCGCTTTTACTTTAGTGAATTGAGTTGAACTACTTAGTCATCATGGCTTTTAAGTGAATATAATCACATAAAAAGGTATTTATTCCTTGTGCTTTGCATTTTTTTTAGTCGACTTGACTTGATTCTTATCAAGACTTGTCACTTTTTGTAACAAGTACCTTATACATGTGATTATTTCATTCTTCCTAAGGATGAATAAATAGTCTCTTTTCATCATTGAATTGGTTATTGTTAATTGTTCCATTTTCTGTTAATTTTGAGCTTTCACTTGCACAACTTCAATAACCAATATCAACTATAGTCAATTCACTTTAGTTGTGGTTACCTAGGGTTATTTGCATATTTACTCTTTCTTATGCTTTACTTGCAACCTAGGCCACTTGGTTGAGAAACATGCTATTTCTTTTACTTATGTGGTTATCATTTTTACCCGACCAATGTGTTGTGTTCTAAACCGTGCGCATTTAGAATACAGACATTGTCTTTTATCATACCACACTCATATGACTTTTTCCTCAATTCATGTTTGTTTATATAGCAACCCCAAGTCCCGGTGTCCACCAGCTGAAGGTGGAGCCTCTTAAAGCATCTCTTCACCCCCGAATTGAAAGGATGTACGGAGGACCATGCAACCTTTAAGTGTGGGGGAGGATCTGCAATTTTTGGGGCATAAATTTCCTTTTCTTAACACTTTGCACTATTTTTTATAGTTTTTAGTAGTTATGCTATTTTGTGAATATTTGTTTATTATTTTATTGCATTATACTTTGGTTTGCTTGTATATATCTTAGCTTGCTTATAGTTTACTTATAGTTATATTTGCATGTTACCTAGTAGAGTAAATAAGTTTGGTAAAACAACAAAGAATTTTCAAGAAATCTCTTTTTGGGCATTCCATTGATTGGATTTGAAAACTTATTTTTGAACTTGCTTGAAGCATCTTTTTATGGAACATAGAAAAAAGCTTGAACAAATACCAAGTGAGATTTGAGCCTTAATTGTGTGGTTGTACATTTTCAACCACAATTTTTGTTCTTGTGGGATATACTCCTTTTATGATTGTGATCTTAGATTTGCTTTAGTCTATATGTCCTATGTTTGATGTTTTGAATTGTATTTAGTATGATTGAGGCCATTGTTGAAATTGAACTCACTAACCCATATGGCCAACCCTTGGCATCTACCATTGCTAACCAGTTTTTGAGCCTTTAATTTCCCATTGTTCTCATTTTAAGCACATCATTCAACCTAAGTGAAAAAATAATTATGACCATGAATTGTATCTTTGATTAGCTTGGGTTGAGTGTATGTTATTCAAGTGTGGGAGAAATTTGTGGAAAACGTTGGTAGAAAGTTACTTTGGGTATTCATTGGGAAAATTTGGAAAAATGGGTAAACACTCATGCATCATACTCTTAAAACATATGCATCTCTCTTATATGATAAAAGAAAAATTTTGATGTACATACTTTGTTTATAAAAAAAGAAAAAGAAAAAACACATGATAATGTAAATAGAGATGCATATGTGGTTGAATTGGAAAGAAGCATGCATGAGTGAATATGAGAAAAGGGATAAATGGGTAGTTAGGTTGTTTTGTTATGTGCATAGGATGACATAGGATTAGGTGGGGCACTTGAGCTAATCAAAGATCCAATCTATTAGCCCACTTAACTATATTAATCCTACCTTTACCCTAGCCCCATTACAACTCTCAAAAGCCCTCATGATATCTGTATTCATGCATCAAATATTAGTTGATTGTTAGATGACTTGCAAATCTTTGAGAAACATGATTAAAGGAGAATTGAGTGATTAAGCCCTACACACTGAACGATTAGAGTGTAAACACTTCCGGTGAGGGGTTCTATCGCTCAATTCTATGTTCTTGTTTCTTATATTGTATCTTCTTGCAAGTTGCTTGTTAGTTTTTGAAAAATTCAAATCAAATCTTTGGACATTGGTCATACTGTTATATTTTCTTACCTTAGCCCTAAGGATTTACTTTGGATTGATTGGAATTCTTTTGTTTGTTTTAACCAAACTCCAGATGAATTATAGTATAGATATAGATAGAGAGCATTTAGTATAGTTTCTTGCATGTACTTAGTTGCATTGAATAAATTGCTTACCCTTTGATCATTCTCCTTTGTATATATTTAGCATGAGGACATGCTATTGTTTAAGTATGGGGGAATTGATGAATCAATATTTTACGATATATTTTGGATTGATTTGAATGGATTTCATCATTTAAACCCACATTTATTCATCCAAATAGCATACTTTTGCATTCTCTCCCTAAATTGAGCTTAATTGTAAAAACATGCTATTTTGTGCTTACTTTAATCAATTTTATCCCACTTTCATCCCATTCGATGCCTTCATAGTTTTGATGAGTGATTTCAGGTGTAATAGGTTGGAATAGCTTGATAAGAGTGGAAGAAAAGCATGGAACTGGGAGAAAACATAAAGAAATCAAAGGAGAGGTAATAAACCACTATTTTATGGTTTATCTTGTGCTAATTTGAGTGTTTTTTTATCAAGCCTTTGCACACTTATTCATACTAATTGCATAGTTTTATATTTTCCCTTCCTAACTTTGTGATATGATTGAGAACATGCTTCTTTGGTTTTATATTTGCTAATATTAATCCTCTCTTATTACTATTCGATGCCGTGATATGTGCGTTAAGTGATTTCAGAGTTTACAGGGCAGGAATGGCTTGGAGGATGGAAAGAAAGCATGCAAAAGTGGAAGGGAAACAAGAAACTGAAGGAATTGCTGAGCTGTCCAGCCTGACCTCTTCGCACTCAAACAGTAATAACTTAAGCTACAGAGGTCCAAATGAAGCGGTTTTAGTTGCGTTGGAAATTTAACATTTGGGGCTTCGAATTGATATATAATTTGCCATAGTTTCCGGAAGGATAGACAACGCGAATGCGTGCATCACGCGGACACATCGCATCTGCGAAAATCAGCGTATTTGAATTTGTAACCAGCGAATTCTGGGCTGTTTTTGACCCAGTTCTCGGCTCAGAAAACACAGATTAGAGGCTATAAAGTGGGGAAATACATCCAACAATTGACAATACAACTTTTATAATTCACTTTTCATAATTTTAGATGTAGTTTTTAGAGAAAGATGTTCTCTCCTCTTTCTTAGGATTTAGGATTAGGATTCCTCTTAAAGGAATTAGGATTTCTTCTTCTCAATTTTCAGGTTCAATATTCCTTTTACTTAATTTTTCAATTTGGTTTATGAACTCTTTATTTTTGGATTGATTTTCTTTTATTAATATAATTTGAGATATTTTATATCTATGATTTTATTTAGCTTTTTACATTCTTAGCTTTGGTTGATTAATTGGAGACACTTGAGTTATCAAACTCAGCTGTTGATTGAAATTGGAATTACTGATTGATCTGGATCACTCTAAAGCTATTCCTTCCATAAGAATTGACTAGGACTTGATGATCAATCTAATTAGTCCACTTGACCTTCCTTTGTTTAGTAAAGGCTGACCAAGCGGGATTAAAACCCAATTTCATCACACTTAATAAGGATAACTAGGATAGGAATTCCTACCTTGCCAAGAGTTTTCTTAATTATTAATTTATTTTTCTTGTCATCTAAATTACTTTTTCTTTATTTCAAAAACCCAAAATAAAATATATCTTTTTCCATAACCAATAATAAATCATACTTCCCTACAATTCCTTGAGAAGACGACCCGAGGTTTGAATACTTTGGTTATTTATTTTTATTGGGTTTGCTTAAGTGACAAACAAAACTTTTGTACAAAAGGATTCTCTGTTAGTTTAGAAGCTATACTTACAACGTGATTATATTCTTGTGAATTTCTTTTCCGATAGAAATCCGATCGTTAAAATGGCGTTGTTGCCGGGGAATTGCAAATGTGTGCCTTATTATGGGTTATTGTAAATATTTGCTTTTAAATTGATTTTTTCGAAAAAAAATTCATTTTTTATTTTAAAATTTTTATCTTATCTTATCTTAGTTTTAAATTTCAAAAATCATATCTTTTTCAAAATTCTATCTTATCTTTGTTTCAAAAAATCATATCTTTTTCAAAATATTTTCTTTTTATTAGTTTTTGTTTTTATTTTCTCCTACTACTATGAACTCTCACCCCTTTGGCTGAGTTTGGTTACAATCATGTTACAGGAAGAGAAGATTACAATGAAAGCTTGAGCCATGGATGGAACAATCAAAGATGGGAGGAGCCACGAGGATTTGATCAACCCCCTTGGCAACAACCACCTCCAAGGCATTATCAACAACCATTCTATGATGCGCACCAAGACAATGGTTATGGTGGACCCCCTTGTAATTACCAACAAGGCCCACCATATGATTATGAACTGCCTCCTCAACACAACTCTGGACCACTATACTCACAAGTCCCCTACTACCAAACACTATCACATGATTCTAACCTTTATCCACCATATCAACCACCCTATGAGCCATATAAGCCATACATAGATCCATCCCAATTCCAACCCAGTTACTCCCAAGGACCACCACGTCCATATCCATCAATCCAAGAGCCTTATGATCCTACTTATGATATCCGAGAAGAACAAGAGTCAAGGGATTGTCTCAAGAAAATAATGGATCAATTTCAAGCAACCCTGCGTCAACTGGACCGAGCGATAAACCGAACAGCACCCGAAGCTTTCATGGCTAAAGAATCTCAACTTGAGAACACGGAATTAAAATGTTCTGTGCAACAAGTGAAAAAAATGGAGAGTGATGAACCACCCTCTTATCATGAACGCTTCCTCCCAAGTAATGAACCCTCACATCCACCCCAATCTCCAATGGATGACATCCTTCGTGGTCTTCTTCAAGGGCAAGCAAAGATGAAAAGGGATGTACTAGAATTCACGACTGCCTTGATCGAGGTAGTAAATCATATAGCTCCCCAACATCTGAGTACTCAAAGTACTCCCATGGCTACATGTGGAGAATCAAAAGAAGAGCGCAGCATGAAGAAGACACTAGAAACTCTAGTGGACAATGAGAAACATGGCTTTGTATTGGAACAAGTGGAGGAAGCCATAACAGTTGCAGAGAAAGAAGTGGTTGAAGATTTAGGAGATGCTGAACCTCCATGGGAATCTAGAATTGTCGAGTACCCCTCCAATGAGATTGAAATTGATGTCGAGAAGGCCAGTGCACAACCTCCATGGCATATTCCTATGAAGACTTGGATAGGATAGATCAAGAAGTAAGTTCCCTTGGTGATGAGAATCATGCATCAAGTCCTCCTAGTAATAAATCTACATCCACAAATGAACTCCTTGAATATGAAGACTCTTCTCTGATTGAGTCTGAGAATAATATGGAAGCGGAAATCCTTAGAAAAGGGAGGACGGGAGTTGAGTACGCTTTGTCAAGAACGTTGGAGACTTCTCCACTTAGGTTGTCGTCTACTCCTTCACTTGAGTGGGTAAAACTTATCTCATTTCGTTTTCCGATCCCACTTGAGTACGGTATTCTTGAAACGAACAGCCAACTCAAGAAGCTTTGTGGCATTAAGCGTAAGAGAAAAATGTTTAGTGGTTGGAGTTGCAAATCCAGGCTCATCAAGGTAGATATTTCCAGAGTTAGATATAAGGACTCAACTGGTGATAATTTGGTTAGATCCAAAAGAAGAGTTTGGTACTCCTTAAAGAATTCAAATTGCTTACCACCCGGATGGAACAATGATGATCAACTTGAAGACGGGTGTAGAAACAAGATTTGGGATCTAGGAATATATGAAGATCAATTTTGGGAGCTCAAAGCTTGTGAAGAACTCCATCAAAGCTTGAGGAATTTACTTGGTATTGATAGAGCTTATTGGAAGTCCAAGCATTGGTGAAAGTTTCAAGATGAGTTCAAGCACAAGCCGCCATGACAAGGAGCTCACCAAAATGTCCAACTTAAGGACAATAACTAAAAGTTCTAGGTGAGAGACAACCCACCATGGTATGATAGTTCCTTTTTAATTTTAATTTTATTTCGTTTTGTTTGTTTTAAAGTTTTGTTTTATTCTATTGAACCTGGAATTATTCATAACCTCCATATTAACAGAAAGTCACGCGGGAGCGTGGCTGGAAGCGTGCCTTTGGCACCAACGCATCCAGATGGACGCGTCCCTTACGCATCCGCTTCATTTGCGAAAACAGTTCTCCACGCGTGTGCGACAGCCACGCGCACACGTGACCAAAAAAATCGACGTCAATAGTGTTTAGTCAGAGAGTTGAGCTGCCCTTGAGCTGGAATTGCGCTGGAGGCACAAAGTGACCCACGCATACGTGTCCCTGACGCGCGCGCGTCCTGTTGCTTCCAAGACCACCCACGCGTATGCGTGGGCGACGCTTACGTGTCCCATGGCTAGTTCAGTTTTCCTATCGCTGCCCGTTGCTACATTCTTACTTCTTTCTTCTCTCCTTTCTACTTCTTTCTTCCTTCTTTCTTACTTTCTTCTTCTTCATTCTTTTAACCTCTCACCCTTCTTCACTTTTATTTTATTTTATTTAATTAATCTGCATACTTTCATTCATTGCATTTTAATTTTTTTCGTTGGTGTTAAATTTTCTTATTTAACTGTTGCATCTTTTCTTGAATTATTTTTTGTGCTTAGTGACTTGTTTTCCACTGTTGGGTAATATTATTTAAGTCAATGCTCATCTTTTATGATACTGGTATTTCTTTTGTATTGATATGCACTTATATTATCTTGCATTACCCACACTCTCTTCCACATTGTTGCAATTCTTGCACTATTGATATGCCGTATGCTTCTATTGTTTTCTCACTACATGTTGTAGCTACCATGTAATTGAGACCCTTACTATCTGGCATTAACACCCATATTTTATTTGTTTTCTATCTTTATTTTTGGGTTACTTTTCTTTTTCTTCTCTTCTTTCAGGCTGGCCACCGAAGAAGAAAAAAGAGGAAAAGCTTCTTAATAGAGAGACAAACAAATCCATCTACACAATCCTTGGAGAAAAGCATCAGTTGGAACAGCCCGTCCACTTGTACATCTTAGCATGCACCGAGGATGGTGCAACCTTTAAGTGTAGGGAGGCCGATACCGATCTCCGTGGGTTAGTACCTTCCTATCTCAACACCAATGTTTAAATTTTCTTTGTTAAATTAGTTGTTGCATTTGCATGTTTGTTTGATTTTGTGCATATTTTACCACTTGGTTGAAGTAATATTTTCTTTTTCAAGAAACCTTTTATAGCATTTCACTAATTTGAATTAAAATTTTTGAGAAACTTGTTTGAAGAAATATTATTTTGGAATGTGGTTTAGAGCTCGAACACACAAAATCCGTGAGATTTTGAGCCTATTTGATTGGTTACATTTTATCAACCAATATTTTATTTTTGGTGTGTGTTTTTCTCTCTAAAATTGTTATCTTTGTCTTGCTTAATTCTATATTTCCATTATTTGATGTATGCATGTACTTATATGATTGAGACCTTATTTCACTAAGCTTACATACCCATATGGCCTTAACCTTTCATTATCCTTTGCAAACCAATTTGAGCCTATTTTATCCCTTTTATTCTTTACTTTAGCACATCATTAACTCTAAGCGGAAAACAATAATGTCCTTAATTTGAATTTTTGGTTAGCTTAGACTAGTGAGAGTGCTTATTATTTAAGTGTGGGAAAATTGGGTTTGGAAACATTTGGTTTGAGAATTGAGTATGTTAGACTTTGTGTGAAAATGTGAAAAATGTTAAGAACATGTTTATGCATTCAATACCTTAATCATATGCATTGAAAAAGAAAAAAATAGATTAAGAAAAGAAAAATAAAAAAAAAAAGAGAAAAAGAAAAAGAAAAGAAAAAGAGTAAAAAATTAAAATTAAAAATAAAAATAAAAAGGGAACAAAATGCCCCAAGTTAAGTAATAATATCAATGCATATGAGTTGTACCTAAATTTGGGATGCATGAATGTGTGGTAAACACAGTTAATGGGTAGTTATTGATTTTATGTTATGATTATATGGATTGTCCGAAGTTAGGTGGAAAGTTTAAGTTAATTAAGGATTCAGATTTTAGTCCACTTGGCCAAATACAATCCTACCTTTACCTTGACCCCATTACAACCCTTAAAAGACCTATTGATTTGTATATCTGTGCATTAAATTTTTATTGATTGTTAGATGAAGAGCAAGCCATATAAAGCAAGATTAGTAGAGAATTGAGAGAATCGAACCTCAAACACCTGAGCGGTTAGAGTATGTACACTTCCAGTGAGGGTTCGATGCTTGATTCCTTGTTCCCTGCTTTCGTGAGCTATTTTCTTCTTGTAAGTTATTTGTACTTTATTTTGTGATTTGAATTAGTGAAATCCAGTTCATATTTGTTCTTGAAAGATTTATTTACTTTTCACCAAGTAAGTAGAATCATTTTTGCATATAGTTGCATTCATATAGATAGGTTGCATTTCATACATTCTACTATTCCCCTTCACTCTTTTAGTTCTCTTGAGCTTAACATGAGGACATGATAATGTTTAAGTGTGGGAAGATTGATAAACCACTATTTTATGGTTTATCTTGTGCTAATTTGAGTGGTTTTTATCAAGCATTTGCACACTTATTCATACTAATTACATGGTTTTATATTTTCCCTTCCTAACTTTGTGATATGATTGAGAACATGCTTCTTTGTTCTTATATTTGCTAATATTAATCCTCTCTTATTACTATTCGATGCGTGATATGTCCGTTAAGTGATTTCAGAGTTTACAGGGCAGGAATGGCTTGGAGGATGGAAAGGAAGCATGCAAAAATGGAAGGAATACAACAAACTGAAGGAATTGCTGAGCTATCCAGCCTGACCTCTTCGCACTCAAACGGTAATAACTTGAGCTACAGAGGTCCAAATGAGACGGTTCCAGTTGCGTTGAAAAGCTAACATCCGGGACTTTGAATTGATATATAATTTTCCATAGTTTCCCGGAGGATAGACGATGCGAATGCGTGCATCACGCGGACGCATCGCATCTGCGAAAATCAGCGTATTTGAATTTGTAACCAGCAAATTCTGGGCTGTTTTTGACCCAGTTCTCGACCCAGAAAACACATATTAGAGGCTATAAAGTGGGGGAATACATCCAACAATTGACAATACAACTTTCATAATTCACTTTTTATAATTTTAGATGTAGTTTTTAGAGAGAGAGGTTCTCTCCTCTCTCTTAGGATTTAAGATTAGGATTCCTCTTAAAGGAATTAGGATTTCTTCTTCTCAATTTTCAGGTCCAATGTTTCTTTTACTTAATTTATCAATTTGGTTTATGAACTCTTTATGTTTGGATTGATTTTCTTTTATTAATGCAATTTGAGATATTTTAGATCTATGATTTTATTTAGCTTTTTACATTCTTAGCTTTGGTTGATTAATTGGAGACACTTGAGTTATCAAACTCAGCTGTTGATTGAAATTGGAATTATTGATTGATCTGGATCACTCTAAAGCTAGTCCTTCCATAAGGATTGACTAGGACTTGAGGATCAAGCTAATTAGTCCACTTGACCTTCCTTTGTTTAGTAAAGGCTGACCAAGCAGGATTAAAACCCAATTTCATCACACTTGATAAGGATAATTAGGATAGAAATTCCAGTTTTCATACCTTGCCAAGAGTTTTCTTAATTATTAATTTATTTTTCTTGTCATCTAAATTACTTGTTCCTTATTTCAAAAACCCAAAATAAAATATATCTTTTTCCATAACCAATAATAAATCATACTTCCTTGCAATTCCTTGAGAAGACGACCCAAGATTTGAATATTTCGGTTATTTATTTTTATTGGGTTTGCTTAAGTGACAAACAAAACTTTTGTACGAAAGGATTCTCTGTTGGTTTAGAATCTATACTTACAACGCGATTATATTCTTGTGAATTTCTTTACCGATAGAAATCCAATCGTCAAGAAGCACACACTGGCGTGTGCATATGCACAACCTACTATGCGTACGCACAAGAACCACTCAGTCATGTGTGCGTGCGCACAACATTCTGTGTGTACACATAAGAAGAAAATCAGCAAGTGTGCGTACGCACAGCAAGTCCCAGCGTGTGACTCATTTATTGCAAATCGCTGGGGGCGATTTTCGGGCCTCCAGAGCCCGGTTTCGGACCTTCTGAGGCTGATTGAGTGCTATATCAAAGAGGGCCTCCTTCCATGTGAAGGGGGGAGCAATTAGGGTTAGTTTTTAATCATGTAGTTCATTTTCTAGAGAGAGAAGCTCCCCCTTCTCTCTAGAACCTAGGATTTTTAGTTTTATTTCCTTGTAATTTCTACTTTTAATTCTTGTTTTCATCTAGTTTCTTCTACCTTTCTTTGTTCTCTTGTTTTAATTTCCTTAATTTATCTTGTTAATTTCTCATTTTAGTTACTTTTTATGTTTATGCACACTCTTGTTATTTTAATTTTCAATTAATGCAATTTATGTTTTCATGTTAATTTTTGCTTCCTTTAATTGTTGTTATTATTTTCTTACTTTTGGTAGTTGTAGATTTTATTATTTCTTGTCATTTTATCATGCTTTCTTTTCATGCACACCAAGTGTTTGATAAAATGCTTGGCTTAGTTTTTACTTAGTTTTTCTCCACTCTTAGCTTGGAATTGATGACTTTGGTGACTCTTGAGTCATTGATGTTCATTCTTGTTTGATACATTAGAGTAGTTAGTTGATTTGGTTTTCCTTGACTCTAAGTGACCCATTAATAGTGTTGACTAGGACTTAGGAATTGGAATCAACTATGCATATTTGACTTATCCTCGATGTAGGGTTGACTAAGTAGGATTAACTCTTCATAATCATCATGTGTTTGTGGTGAATGGTTAGAATAGGTAACCTTATCTCTCAGTTACTTGCCAAGAGGTTTCTTGCATTTCAATTTTCCTTTCCTTCCTTGCATTTTAGTTGCCTTTGAATTTAATTGCTTTGATGTTTAATTTCTTGCATGTTTAGTTTTCACACTCTTAGTTGAGAAATTGGGTGTTTGTGTGAAATTGAGTTGTGGATGTCATTCCGCATTATGTGAGGATTGTTAATTGGCTTGGTTTCCCTTGACTCTAAGTGAACCACTAGTGTTGACTAGAGGACTTATTGATTGGAATCAATTATGCCCCCTTTGACTTATCATCGATGTTAGGATAGACTAATTGGGATTAATTCACAACAATTACCATGTTTGTGGTCCACAACTAGAATAGGAATCATTAATTACCCACTTCTTGCCAAGAGTCATTTTTTATCATTTAATTTTCATTTTCATTGCTTTTAATTGCTTTCTTTTAATTCCTTGCATGCTTGTTTTACTTTCTTGCTATTTACATTCCTTGCCTCTCTTCTCTTGCAATCATTCAAACCCCCATTTTCTTCTCATAGCCAATAATATGACACTTAATTACAACTCTTAAAAAAGACGATCCGGGACTTTAAACTTTCGGTTTATTTTGTATTTTGAATTTAACATTTGATTATGAGAATTTTTTGTTGATTTAGACTATACTACCAACGAATTGATTCTTGTTTTTGATTGATTCTAAATCAACAAAAACTCTCTCATCACCTGTCCTCAACTTCTTGCAAGTGGTGACCTTAATCATCCAAGATCTACGTGAGATTATGAATTTTGCTCATGTAACTTTTTTAAGAATCTCTTAAAACGACAGAGATGCACTTTTAGTTGTGGAGGATGCCGCTAAAGTATCGAATCAAAGATTGGTGGCAAAGAAGGATCCTTTCTCGTAAAACGTAGTTTTTGTATAGCTCTCCAAGTCCAAGACTTTCCAACCAAACCACATTAGGATCTATTTGCACAATTATTCGATCCATTACCTTTCTCATCATTTTATTGGGATTATTGGGTTACAGTCTCCAGTTTTATGTATATTACTTTTGTTAGCATTTTAATCTTTCAAGTATATTTTAATGGTTTACTCTTAAATTTGTTGTACAACGATAACAACAAATCTTTATCTAACTTCGTGGATTGACTCCATGAATTAAATAATGGCATTATGCTTGGTCATGGATCATATCTCCATAAAGGTCATTTGCACTTAAGTTTCTCTTGATTATTTCATTTAGAATCTTTTTAGGTATTTAACATTTGGTCTATTTTCTTGATCAATCCTCTTTCCCCACATGTACAAACTACCTAAATTGAAATATCATATATATTCTACTAAGTGTCACTTCAATTTTCTCTATCGTATCTTTATTCCTTTTTCTATGTATTTGTGATGTAACAATAACGCAAAATTTAACTTTAAATTTTTATAATATTTTTCGGGTAATCAGAAAAAAGTATTATATTTCTTATTTTTTTTATTACATAAAACACAAAAACACTCCTATTTTTTACCAACCCGATATACATCATCCTATATTAAATTTGAATACTCTAAATGTGCAAGCGTTTTTGGTAATTAAGTTTATGCAAGTACATAAACTTATCAAAAGCTATTTACACAACGTATGTGTGAATTATGCATTTTTTTTTTATATTTGTTCATTTTTTTGTCTATTACCTGGGTCAGGATTTGGTGGTCCAGAATCTTTGGAACACTTAATGGTCTATTAAAAAATATATTTTTAGAATTTTTTTAACAATTGCTACATAGTCCTTGAACTAATTTTAATTATAAATTAATCTCGTATATTTTATTTAATTATAAAAACTATTTTTTATTTTATAAATTATTATTTTATCAATTATCTATTATATTTATTAACAATCAAATACAAAAACAACAACCAATTATATCCTCCATTGATCTTAATAAAGCTTTTGGCCATTCCAATCGATTAAAATATTAAATTTGATCTCGTGACGTTCGTCCATGGCTTCCAAATTGTGTTTCCTTGAAACTCAATCGATTGGTTTATCAAAATAATCGATTAAATTGTAACTCAATCGATTGAATTACAGTGTATCACAAAACAATCGATTGAAAGTTGTAAGGTAGAATGGTTTTTGCTTAAACCAATTGATTGTTTATACTTTTCAATCGAATGAATACCCAAAAACAATATATTATTTTTGTTACTCAATCGATTGAATTCACGAAAACAACATGGATTTGCCAAATACAATCTATTGGAAAGTGATGACATTGAAGTTTTAGCCATATTCAATCGATTGGTAAATGAAGTTGAATTTTTTGCCAACTTCAATCGATTGGTAATGCTACCCAATCAATTGAAATGTGTCCTGCGCCTATTTCAATCTTGTTATCTTTTTAGAAATTATCTTATTATTCATCTATCTTATCTTTAAAATTCTATCTTCAATTTTTACTGTTTTATTTTGATGTAGATAAACTAATCTTATCTTTTCCTTAATATTAACATTATAAATTGGTGAATAATCCATCACTAATTATTCAATCCCACCATTGAAATCGTGTATCATTTTCTTTGATTATCAAAAATTTAATTATTTTTCTTTGGAACATCCATCTACTCAATATCCAATTTTTTTTAATTTTTTATCCGTCTATCTAATATCCACTATTTCTTCATCGTTAATCACCGTTGCAGTAATCAGCAAATGTCCAATCAAATTTTTTATTGTAGTGTTCAAAAAATAAACCATTGTTTTGATTACAAAATCGAGGTTAGTGAATAGAATCTCTAATTTTGCAATTATTAGTTTCGATACTTTATTAGTGAAAGTGATTGTGTAAGGAAAAAATATTATTTTTATCTTTTATTAATTCAGAAAAATTGAGAAATACTAAAAAGTAAATAGATGTTATTATTTTTTATTACTAATTAATTAGCTAGTAATCAGGGAAGGACCTAGAGGGGCGAGTAGTGGCCTTGACACCCAAAATTTTAAAAAATTATACTTATCTATAACAATTTATATTTGGAATACAGAGGGTTTGGTGTCGATTATTTTTTTCTATTTTATCCCTATATTTATAATCTAAAACAATATACTCAATCACGTACTCACGTTCTGTAAATTTTGCATTAACCCATGACAGAATGATGTAACTGCTCGTTAAGATATTCTTATTGGATGTAAATTATTGTTACAAATATTTTTATTAAGATATGTTTTGAAGGAATAAAAGTAGAATAGTTCAATAAGGATTATTTTTTTAAAAAAATAAATTTACACTAATAATTTTTCTCTTCAAATTATTAACGTACTTTTCTAATATACTCTAAATACCTACACAATATATAATATTAATTATTAGCGTTCAAATTTAAGTTCCAATATTGTTATTAACGAGAGAGGTTTATTAATTTTAAAAAAAAAATTTACACACAATAAGTTTTGTATCAATATATCATGATTCATTTTAAAAATAATATTTATTCATCTAAGTTATAGAATGTCTTGAAAAATTATATTTAAATAATTTTTTATTTTTTAACTATTTTATATTTTTAGATTGAAAATTTTGTATTTTTTTTATTCAAGCTTTATTTTTATATTTTATTTTAATTGTCTTATTTAAAATTATTAATATAAATTTTTATTTTGTAGGATAAATAAAAAGATGAGATTTTTTTAATAAATTAAATTATTGAAAAACTTACTTATTATAAAAGAAGTTAAGTATATTTCTTGATTATAAGAATACATATAATTCACTTTTGAATGTAATCAAAATAAATATAAATTTATTCAATTTTTTAAATTTTACATTAATTATTAAAATTATAACATAATGAATGTACTTCTATACAAATTTATTCTTATTTTTGTACTTTATTTTAATTTTGTTAAACAAAAAAGTTTAAATATTATTTACTTTTAATTTTTAACTTTTATCACAAATAAAAATATATGACTTTGTGTGTATTAAATAAATTTTTTCATTGGACATTTTTATTGGACACATTTCAATCGATTGGGTAGCATTACCAATCGATTGAAGTTGGCAAAAAATTCAACTTTATCACCTTCCAATCGATTGGATTACATTACCAATCGATTGAATTTAGCTAAAACTTCAATATCATCACTTTCCAATCGATTGTATTTGGCAAATCCATGTTATTTTCGTGAATTCAATCGATTGAGTAACAAAAACAATCGATTATTATTGGGCATTCATTCAATTGGAAAGTATAAATAATCGATTGGTTTAAACGAAAACCATTCTACCTTACAACTTTCAATCGATTGTTTTGTGATACATTGTAATTCAATCGATTGAGTTACAATTCAATCGATTGTTTTGATAAATGATAAACCAATCGATTGAATTTCAAAGAAACACGATTTGAAAGCCATGGACGAACGTCACGAGATCAAATTTAATATTTTAATCGATTGGAATGGCCAAAAGCTTTATTAGGATCAATGGAGGATATAATTGGTTGTTATTTTTGTATTTGATTGTTAATAAATATAATAGATAATTGATAAAATAATAATTTATAAAATAAAAAATTAAAATTAGTTCAAGGACTATGTAGCAATTGTTAAAAAAACTCTAAAAACATATTTTCTAATGGGACCATTAAGTGATCCAAAAGTTGTGGGACCACCGAATCCTGAACCCTATTACCTCCTCCTCTTCTTTGTTATTCTTTTATGCTATTGTTGCTAATTTTTTCATTTTTTTCTTCTTCTGGTCTTTCCGATGTTTGCAACATTTTCTATTTTTGTATTTTATTTAATTTTTTTATATTCTTAAGAGCGCGAACCAACTAGAAGAATGAAAAGGTAAAACAAAAAGAAGAATATAAAAAAGAGAAAAGGAGGAATTTGAAAAAAATATAAAACAAAACACATAAACAATAGGTTAAAACAAAAGTTAATTTAAATTTTAAAATTTTAATTTTAAATTAATTATGTTTATTCATGTTTAGTGGGCTTGAGATGTAGTCCATTGTTCACAATTTTCCTTGTCTACTTAGCGAAATTCAAATTTTAGTTACAAAACATAGAAATTATTTTGAACAGTGCATATTTTTTTGTCGAATAATAATAATGAAAAAAATACATAAGTTTTCGTTAAAAACGTAAAATTTTCATTAAATAACACAGAAATTAAAGTTGTATAACAAAAAAAATTTTTGAATTATGCAGATTTTTTAATTGAATTACAAAAAAAAAATATAAATTTTAGTTAAAAAACATAAAAATTTTAATTGCATATGGTACAAATTCTCTTGGATTGTGCAGATTTTTTTTTATCTTATTCTTGTTCTTCATCTTCCTCCTCTTTTTCTTTCCTCAACACAGTTTGTGTTTTTCTTCAATAAATTTTCATGTTTACTTTTTTTTTCTTCTAAATATTGTATTTGCCTTAAAAAATGCATTTACCATCATAAAATTTCTTTATTTTGTATAAAAAGACTATTTTTTTATTCTTCTTCTTTATAAAATTTTTAGAAATTCATAAACACAAATAAACAAATAAGAAATGAAGCGGGAAAACGTAGAAGAATGAAAAAGTAAAAAATTTAGAGCCAGTTAGTTATTATCCAACTTGGTTAAACTTGTTATAAAAAACACTTGTCATAATTTATTCATTTATATTGAATACATAAAATCTGGACCACCGTATATCTTTCACCGTGAATAACAGTAATAAAAATTCGAGCAGGAAAATGATGTCTAACAAAAATAATGTGTAGGCAGAATGCAATTGTAAATCAAGGAAACACTGTTGAGGCAATTAAATGGGAGAAAAAAATTTGGTGGCGAAAATGACCAACTAGATATAAGATTCTAATACACAACAGGGGAAGCACAATACTTTTTGGCTTCCCGAACAAAACAAGAAATACATAAAAAATCATAACGAAACGAGGGCCAATATGACAACGAATAATTTAACATCAGCGAAAACATCAAAGCTTCGTCGTCAAAAAAAGCTTACAGGTCACAAGGGATTTGGTAAAACCAAGACTTCAACGTTTCCTTGTAACTATAATAAAGGACAAACAAATAATATTTAGCATATTACAAAGGAAAAACCACAAGACTGAACATCAATTGTATGATGATGATCACTTGGCAGAATGAAGTGCTATCAATTGGCAAAAATATCATGCCACAACCCATCTGACACCATGTGATATGTAAACCGGCCACTGCGAAAACCAAAGCTCGGTCCAGCAACCCTCTATTTACCAAGGATGGACCTTAAAGGACGCACACAAGGAAAGCATTAACTTGACCCCAATTGTCGTCCTGTGGTACTGGACGTCTTTAAACCAGCCGAAACTCCTGCAGTTGACAAACTTCTGAATAATGTCTTGAATAGTAAAGAAAGCGCAAGCCATAAAGAAATCACCAAAATTATCTACTGAAAATCCAAGGATTTACAGATAAGAATAGGGAGAAGAGTGCCATAATGTTACCCAAGAAAAAAACACGAATATCTTCTAACTAAAAGTTGAATCCACCGGGTGGCACAGCAGGACCATCAGAGCCACCAAAGTTGAACCCTGATTGGGAACCATCCCCTGGAGGCATCGTCTCGTCATCTTCCTCCAACCAGTATGTTTCAAGAATCTTCACTGCCTTTTCATAAATCTCTGTGTTATCATGACTCTGGAGGTTCTCAATTTTCTCCAAACCCTCCGCATCGTCAATCATTTGGGCATATAGATTCACATCACCGGTATTGCCCATATTTTTATCAGCTTCTCCCACCTTCAAGATGTTTTCAAGTCCTTCCAAACAAACTGTCACAATTCTAGGATCAGGACAGATGAGAAGGTCGCACAAGGGCTTGATACACCCTTGGCTTACCAGGTACCTGTCAACCAAGGAAAATAATCATAACATGATACTAAAACTATCATAACAAGACTGTAACATCCAGGGGATGTTATGATCAAAAGCTACTCTCCATACTTGATTTGTTCGTGAGATCCACCAGATGTAGCATTTGATATAGCCCAAGCAGCCTCTTTCTTGATGTCAAACTCAGCATTTTGAAGCAGGCTGACCAAAGGACCAATTATATTAGACTCAATTACAGCCTGTAATTGAAAAATACAAGAACATATAGTTCATAATTAGAAGAGGATATTATAAATCTTAATTATTAGAACAAGCAAGTGCAACGAAATAAAGAGAGGGGAGCATGCTATACCTGAATCTGCTGTTTATTACCAGCTGTGATGTTTGATATGGTCCAACAAGCTTCCTTCTTGATGCTTTTTTTATAAGTATTAGATAACAGATTAAGAAGGCAAGGAAGAGCTTGATGGTTGATGATAATCTATGGAGAAAAGAATCACATTAAAAAAATCCCGAATAAGTACAAGAACATTTAATTACTGTAACACCAAGTTTAATTAAGCGATTATCATCAGATACAAAATTTGTAGTAGCTTGTGGTCCAAGTTAAGAGTTGGTTGAGAAAGGGCAAAGGTAGTTAGTCTTTTCAGTTAGGTAGTTACTTAGTTATGGTTTAATACAATATAACTATAAATACATGAAGAAATTATGTAAACATTAAGTAAGATCACTAAATGAATCAAATTCAGATTAACACAAGATTTCTCTCTTCTTCCTTCATCATCAATTCATTTCTTTCAAGATCCTTAACCAAGAATCAGATTTCTGTTAGCATAATTGCTTACTGAGTTCTTGGTACAGTTACAAACTCTTTCAAGTAATGTGGAATAACAGAGGAAGGGGAAACAAGGACATCACAATCAATTGATAAATGTATGTTCTGTCTATGTCCCTCAATGCAGAAAAGCATAGTGAGGTACTGATCATAACGAAAGAACCGTGACATGTTCTGGAACCTAATACCTGAGTTTGCATATCATCTCCAGTGACAATATTTCCAACTGTTCGAAGAGCAGGAATTAGAACTGAAGGGGATGGGTGCCTGGACAAGAACAAAAAATAAAAGAAAAGTTAGAATTGACAACAAATGAGACTGGGTCACTAGGACACAAGCATATATATAACTACACAGCCATATGTTTAGTACTCACATTAAAAGCTCAACTAGCCGGGGACAGACACCAGCTTCAATTACAGCTTGAATTTTATCATTTGTACCATCAGAAAGATATGAAAGTGCCCAACACGCATCAGTCAAGACTTCTTCATCATTTGAATGGATAAGACTAGCAAGGGCAGGAAGTGCAGGTTTAACCTGTTTAAAAAGAAAGTGAAATGTACGGAAAAGAAATCAAACATAATTACATAAGTAACTTAGTTAAGTAGAAGTTAGAAATGTTGAAAAATAAAAAGTGGTTAAACCAACGATATTAAGACATTTACATACAAGTGCAACGAAATTACATATTAAATGATCTGTAAGGGCCACTCATAAAGAAAAATGCTGCCACATACATAGAAACATTACGACGGAAATGCATGAATTGATTTCTAGAGAACAGAGAAAAAGCAGAGCGAAACTGCTCATCAGACCGCAAAACCAACTATAACAAAGTAATGAAGTATTTTAAAAAAATATGAGAACACTCTAATCAATAGGGTACATATATGTACATCTAGATCTCATTGTGATAAAGGACTGTACTACAATATTTAAAAAGGAAAGAGAAGATATGTTGCTACTTTTGGTTTCAATGGGGAAGAGAGATAAGAGAAGGGTTTAAAGTATATATAATGAAATGGACTAAGATTTATACTTCAAGACCTCCATTTCTCTCCGAAACAAAAGCTTGCAAACAAACCTAAGGACCAGACAATCAATTTTCAAAGACTGATTATTCAGAGAGATTAAGGCATTAAATAAACTGTTTTTCACCTGATCAAAAGGAGGCTGTGGCTTGCCCCTGCAAAAGTTTGAAAGTGTCCAGGTAGCATTCCTAAGCATGGAAAGTTTGGCATGTTCATTCAATTGCGCCAACAGAGGAAGCAGAGCACCATGACTGAGTACAAGATCACGGCATCGGGGAGAATCCCCAGCAACATTTCCTAATGCCCACACTGCCTGGAAACCATAAACAAGTGGTTAAATCAAAACTTTTAACTGAAGATACCATGAACACTTAGATACATTGCATTGCATTGTCTGCTACATATTAATAATAAATAATAACACTCAGCATTAAGAACCCTCCACTTTCTTTGTATGCATGAGCAAATACATAGCACCATTATACCTGCCACAATTATCTCATCAAAATCCAGAGGGGAAGATGAACAACTGTATTTCATAATCGTGATCCATATTTTTAACTTCACAAACTTAACAAAAACAACAATTATACACAAACAATGCATGTATATGTTCCCCAACACTTAACAGATGCAACAGCACAAAAAAGGTACCTGTTCACGGACATCGTCACTGGGTGAAGCAAGGAGCCTTACAAAAATGGGGACAGCCCCATGATCAATTACCACCTTGGTGTTTTCAGATGTTCCAGAAGCTATATTTGTCAAAGCCCAAGCTGCCTCGAACTAACAACATGCAATGAACATAGTCAATGAAATATAGTAGAAGCTAGAAAGCATGTACATAACGACTGGCCATTTGTTTCTACAGGTCCACATTAGACCTTGTTCGACACACTAATAACACATTTCATAATTCACATGTACATTTGGGGGAAAAATTATCTGAGAAAAGAAATGACATGCAAATTTTTAGTTTATTCAGATTTTAAAATAACTTAAATATTGAAATTTAAAACATGAATCATCTTATTTAAATTTTTTCAAACTTTTAATTACATACACCATCTATGAATATTGTAATTTTCAAACTTTAAAGTGTTCCAAGTGTTCTGCATCCATATACCTACCTACCTATACTTTCAAGTTAAAAGACTAATTAAAGAAAACAAGGCAGACAACAAACCTGCAACTGGGGGAAATCATCCCTCGAAAGAAATTCAACAAAGCGAGAAACGACACCAGCCTGTATAACCTCCTCAATCGGCGGACAGCGCTCTGGAACACAAAAAGCACCCATCTAAGTGAACTAAACAAAACGACAAGAAATAAATGAGGTAGTAGTATAAACTATAAAGACCAAACATCTAACCAATCGAAAGCAACTTCCGGAACTGAGTAGTTGCTTCCAGCTGAAGGCTATTATCATCAGAATAAACACCTGCAACCATCGTAGGTAGGTGTTCCAACTGCACCACCATAAACTTTCAGTGTAAGCAAATTAACACAATCAACGCACTGCCATCAACATTCTTAATAAAACTACTGAAGTCTACTCGGTAAACATATATATAGCGAAATCAGAAGATCAATTCAACAATTCAAGTATCATTTGTGAACAGGTCAACCGAGCACGCATCTAAGTAAACTAACGATATCCATTTTCGAGGGATAAAATAGGGAGAAAAATGATTATCATTATGAGCAGGAAAAAAGAGAGTACAGATTGTGGAAAATTTAAGAATTGACCTTCTTCTCTAGCACAGTGGATTGTGCCGAAGCGGGAATCTGCTGTGCTTGGAGACCCTCGCGCCGCTTCTTCTGTAAGCTCTCTTCCCTTCGGTTCTTCCTGATCTCCACCATGGTGTCTTCTCGCCGCCGGCGACCCTCCTCGGCGTCGACAGCCACCTTGTAGCGGCTACGGCGGACATCGGTCCTTGAGTTTCCGGTTGGGCGATACGACATCGCTTGGGAACAATCAAGAGAAGAGTGAACTGATGAGTAGGGTTTCTTGGAGAGTAGATAAATAGAATCGAAGAGATTTTGGGTTTAAGCCTTAAGCTATTGAAAAATAGGGTTTTCGCTACTGAAGAAATGGCAAGAAGCGGGGGCAGACTGTGTTTTGGAAACCAGGAAAAAGTACAACTCAAGTCAGGAACTCAGGATGCAATTTGTTATTTGTAATGGAAATTTATTTAGTAATGGAGCACTTTTTTAATTTTGTTGTGATAGGATTTGTGTATAGCATGGTTATTGGAGCGCGAGGAGAATCACCAGGTTTGTGATGGCTGCGTGGAACAAATCGGACAGTCGGATTACACAAATTAAAAAGTACACAAATCTAACCGTCTCATTTGTATATTATAAGTTATGCATCTTTCATGCACTTTTTTAACCTTAGATTTTGACTCTTTTAGTTTTGTATCTCAGCAACATATTTCCTCAACCATTTCTTTTATTCTCACTCGTGCCTCACTCTCCGTACCACTTCCAATCTCACCTTTCTTTTCTCTTCTTTCATTATTGCTGTCGAAATTCAAGAGGAAGAAAAAATTGCCACGATCAAAATTTTAACAATGCTAAAGAGATATAAAATAAAAAAAATTAATCGTTCAGAACTTTATATTATTAATTATCTTGATTATCTTTATACCGTACTTCCATAATCTCAGACGAAATCGAACAATATTTCGGCGTAACGGCTATATTCTAACACATTACTCTCCGCAAATTTCGAACTCAGAACGTCCCACTCAATCTCATACTCAAATCACTACGATCTCAGACCTTATCAATCAAAAATCTCGGAAATTAACCAACCACAAAGCAAACAGACTAGGTTATAAAGTCAGGCCTAGGATTTGAATAAAAAACACACAACATACTTCGAATCACACCTGTTATCACTTATATCCTTTATTTAGTTTATTCTTCCATTGACTTGGACGTCGGAGTCCTTTTTGCAGGTACCACGCTCGGATCCGAGTTCACGAGGATACAACCTACCCAACCAAGGTCGCCGAGCTCACCTCGATCAACAAGGAACCGACGTATAGCTCGGCAGCAGTATCCTTGCAAGAACATTTGGCGCCCACCGT
Source organism: Arachis duranensis (assembly GCF_000817695.3). Lineage (NCBI taxonomy): Eukaryota > Viridiplantae > Streptophyta > Magnoliopsida > Fabales > Fabaceae > Arachis > Arachis duranensis. Next base: position 26,977,392 of record NC_029780.3, on the reverse strand, counting down.
AGGGCCCGAAAAGTTTAATTTCGCCCACAATTATTTTAATCCTTATAATCCATCTGCGTCCATTTTGCATCCGTTTTTCTTTGCAGGAGGGACACTATAACTGATCATTCGGAGACTCAACAACCCTCCCGAACTAACACTGACCTCATAGTTGCCAACGCCGCCCTCCTGACGGAAAATCAGCGGATGGCCAAACTTTTAGCGGCAATGCAAAACAATAGAGATCGAAAAATTGACAATAAAAAGACAAACGATGATCAACATGAAGAGCATCAATCATAGTCTAATGCAAAGACAGGGGAAACCCCCTCCAAAACTGGGAGACAACAAGCCAATCCATTTTCTGATGAGATAATGAATTTCAAAATACCCATGAACTTTATGCTCCCGATGACCCTAGCACCATATAAGGGAGTCGGGGATCCTAAAGTTCATGTCATGAAATTTGAGTCCATGATGTTTCTCAACAGTGACTCCGATCCTATTTTATGCCGATTCTTTCCTACTTTTTTGGATGGAGCTGCCTTATATTGGTTTTCCAATTTGCCTGCAAGGTCTATAACTAGCTTTGATGAGTTCGCCAAGATGTTTATCAATCATTTTGCAGCATCTAAAATTTATGTGAGGGACTTAGATTACCTCAACACAATCAAGCAAGGGCAGCATGAGAGCCTGAAGGATTACATGACGCGTTTCACCACAGCGGCCATGGAAATCCCCGACCTTAACCCAGAAGTATAGCTACACGCGATTAAAAGTGGCCTTCAACCCGGAGAATTTCAGGAAGCTATAGCTGTAGCAAAGCCAAAAAAAACTGGAGGAATTCCAAGACAAGGCCACGAGACAAATTGAGATAGAAGAGTTACGTGAAACACAAAGAAACGAAAGACCATCATCTTGGAAGGAAGACGACAGGCCGAGCAGGTCCCATCACAAGGATCCCAAAAATCCTTTTAAACTAACACCAAAAATTGATTCTTATACCAGGTTTAACACAAGAAGAGAAGACATCATCAAAGAAATACTGCACAACAGACTCATAAAGCCACCAGTCAAGGCGGGAACATACCAAGATCAAAAATACGTGGACAAAAGCAAACATTGTGTGGTCCACCAAAAGTTCAGCCATACCACTGATGAATGCGTAGTGGCCAAGGACTTACTAGAGAGATTAGCAAGGCAGGGACTACTGGACAAATACATCAGCCTCAGGAATCGCAAGAAGCCAGCCGAAGACCTACACAAGCCTAAATTCACATCCGAGAACAAAAAAAATGAAATTGGCGCAACCCAGTAGAAACCCCCGCTTCCAAAGGAGTCATAAACTACAAATCAAGGGGTTTCGCAGGAGGAGGAATTACCAGAACAGCCAGGAAATGAAGTTACCGGGTGATGATGACGATGGAGGAGTCTCACCAAAATCTGCCCGTCCCGACCTCCACCACCCATATCAGTTTCAATAATAATCACTACAAATCACAAATACCGAACTTGGACAACCCAGTGGTAATTTCGGTGCACATGGGGGAGTTAACAATAAAAAAGGTCCTGCTCGACCCAAGAAGCAGCGCCGACGTTTTATTCTATTCTACATTAAAAAAAATGTAGCTGAGTGATAAAGCATTACAACCATCAGGAGGGGAATTGGCAGGATTCTCAGGTGAAAGAGTCCCCATATCAGGTTATGTGTGGTTAAGAACAACATTGGGAGAACCACCGAATTGCAAAACACTTGATATTCAGTTCTTGGTAGTAGATTGTGTTAGCCCATATGGTGCACGAAATTGCAATAACACTTTTTGTAATCCGCACAACTAACCAGCAAGTGCACTGGGTTGTCCAAGTAATACCTTACATGAGTAAGGGTCGATCCTACGGAGATTATTGGTTTGAAGCAGACTATGTTTATTTTATTAATCTTAGTCAGGATGTCAATAAGATTAATTGGATTTAATTGTAAGAAGTCAAAGTATTTGGAATAAGAAATTGTTACTTTATTAATGGAGAATCTGTTGGAGTTTTGGAGATGCTTTGTCCTCTGAATTCCTGCAATGTAATATTCAACTCAATTGTTTGTAAAGTTCCATCCATGGCAAGCTGTATGTAGGGTGTCACCATTGTCAGTGGCTACTTCCCATCCTCTCAGTGAAAACGTTCCAGATGCTTTGTCACAGCACGGCTAATCAGCTGTCGGTTCTCGATCATGTTGGAATAGGATCCATTGATCCTTTTGCGTTTGTCATCACGCCCAGCAATCGCGAGTTTGAAGCTCGTCACAGCCATTCAATCCTTGAATCCTACTCGGAATACCACAGACAAGGTTTAGACTTTCCGGATCCTCAAGAATGGCCGCCATCACACCTTCTTCATAATTAAGCGCGAATGAACATCTTAGATAGGAACACACACACGTTTGAGTGAAATAGAAACAATTGCATTAATTCATTGAGACGCTGTAGAGCTCCTCACCCCCAACAATGGAGTTTAGAGACTCATGCTGCCAAAAGGTACAAATTTCAGATCTAAAATGTCATGAGGTGCAAAGTAAATCTCTAAAAGTTGTTTAAATAGTAAACTAATAACCTAGGTTTACAGAAAATGAGTAAACTATGATAGATAGTGCAGAAATCCATTTCTGGGGCCCACTTGGTGTGTGCTGGGGCTGAGACTAAAGCTATCCACGAGTTGAGACTTTTCTTGGAGTTGAACTCCAAGTTATAACGTGTTTTGGGCGTTCAACTCCGGATCATGACGTATTTCTGGCGTTTAACTCCAGACAGCAGCATGTACTTGGCGTTCAACGCCAAGTTACGTCATCTATCTTCACGCAAAGTATGGACTATTATATATTGCTGGAAAGCCCTGGATGTCTACTTTCCAACGCCGTTGAGAGCGCGTCAATTGGACTTCTGTAGCTCCAAAAAATCCATTCCGAGTGCAGGGAGGTCAGGATCCAATAGCATCAGCAGTCCTTTTTCAGCCTAACTCGGATTTTTGCTCAGCTCCCTCAATTTCAGCCAGAAAATACCTGAAATCACAGAAAAACACACAAACTCATAGTAAAGTCCAGAAATATGATTTTTTCCTAAAAACTAATAATATTCTACTAAAAACTAACTAAAACATGCTAAAATCTACATGAAATTATCCCAAAAAGCGTATAAAATATCCGCTCATCACCATACAATATCATTTTGGGGCGTCTGTCCCTTAACTCTTTTGGGGCCATAGTCTCCAGTATACACCTGTGTGTCATGTTTCCTTTGCAGGATAACAACGTGGCAACGGTTCACGCAGATCACAAAGAAGCTAGACAATGCTACAATGCAAGTTTACAGAAAATCACACAAGAACAAATCCCAAGGATCAATTCTGTATACAACTCAGAAAGCATTCCAAACCTTGCTAAAATGGACCCTAGGACAACAACAGCCGTCCTTCCCTAACAGATGAAATGCAAAAGGTAAAACTAGGAGAAACAAATCAATATACTAACATCGGTTTTGCTTTTTCTGCAAAAAAAAAAACAACAGCATCTGAAAAACATACTAAGAGTCAACGCCGACCTCTTTGCTTGGACCCATGCTGACATGCCCGGGATTGACCCAAATTTCATATGCCACAAGCTAGCGGTAAATCTCAATATCCGACCTATAAGACAAAAGAAACGTAGCCTAGGCACCGAAAAAAGGACCGGAGTAGCAGAAGAGACATAGAAACTACTCGATGCAGGGTTCATCTGAGAAATTCGATTTGCTTCATGGCTAGCAAATGTAGTTATGGTCAGAAAAAGCTCGAAAATGGAGGATGTGCGTTGACTTCACAGATCTCAACAAAGCTTGTCCGAAGGACTCCTATCCATTGCCAAACATCGACAGACTAGTAGACGACACCTCTGGCTACGAAGTACTGAGTTTCATGGAAGCCTACTATGGGTACAACCAGATACAAATGCACCCAGAAGACGAAGATAAGACGGCATTTGTAACCAATCAAGGTAACTTTTGCTACAAGGTAAAATCGAAGACAGAAGTTCAGTATCCATGAAGAACACGTTCACTTTCGCTCCCGGTCTTCTTTCCTTCTTTTTTTCTTAGTTAGCTTTGTTGATGATGATAATTAATGAAGGTTAGTGAGGCTTTAATGATTAGTTGACACATGGGGGATAATATCTAAAACGAATAATTATGAAAATTGGATATATTAAAATACAAGTAATAATGTATAGGGATAATATACATGAGTTACTAATATAAATGATATTAGTAACTGAAGGATAAAATATATTTGATGAAGCATTAGTAACTCTAAACTCATAAAAAAATATCGATAATTACTTATATCGGCAAATATCAGACTTGGTAATAATATTAACTAAACTTTATCAAAGCAGGTAACAACAACAACAACAACAACAACAACAACAACAACAATTTTATCCTTTCTCGAAATATCTCGTTAAAAATTATGTTAAAATCTTAATTAATTTAAACTCTAGTTATTATAAAATCAATGATGTAAAATATTTTATTATAAAAAGAATTATATAATAATCTTAATTAATCCAAACTCAAATTATAATAATAATTATAAAAATCAATTTAACTTTTTCTATTAAAATAGTTTCTAATAAATAGTTCAACCTAATAAAATAAATAATAATTAATTTAAACTTTAATAATTATAAAATCAATTTAATTATTCTTAATAAATTAGTTTCTAAAAATAAAGAGCTCCAATTAATAAAATAAATTACAACTTATTTATATTTAGATTTTTAAAAATGCAGGTCGCTACAAATGCCGCCAAATCGGCACAAACAAATTGTGGAGGGGCATTTACGGGAGACTGATTTTTATCATGTTTCCTAGATTGGGGTAATCCAATGTCAGTCAAAATTGGTTAATGCTCTGATCGAGAGATGGCACCTTGAGATTCACACATTCTATTTTTCAGTTGGTGAGTGTGCTGTGACATTGGAGGACGTGGCGATAATTCTTGATCTTCTGACAAATAGTCTTCCAGTTACAGGACCGACCCTCAGCAATTATGAGGCCTTAGAGACCGAATGCTTGCACTAGTTTGGTGTTGCACCTAGGAAGACAGTTTGTAGAGGAAGCTTCATAAAGTTGACGCACTATAAGAAAAATGAGTTTTAGCGACAAACTTTTAGCAACAATAACATAATGGCCACTGTTTCTTTTATTTATGTTTTTATGGTCATTATATATTTGTCATTAATACTATATATTATAATGATAATTATTATTATTGTCACCAAAAAATACATGAAAAAAGTTTTAGAAACAAATTTTAGTGGCAATTATATAGTTGACACTATTATTATATTTATAATGGCAATTATTATTATTGCCACTAAATTATTATTTATTTTTACTTTTAGTTTTAATTTTTTTAAACTAATAATGGTAATTATGTAATTGTCATTAAAATTTCATTATAATATTTTATTTAGTTTTGTTTTTAGTTTTAATTTTCTTGTAGTGTTCGTTATTTGATTTCCCGAAGAAGAGAACCCTTGTCTCCCTGATAACCCGCTCCCTGAAAAATTTTCCACTGATAACCGCCCACCACCGCCGACATAGGCCTATTGCCATTGCCGACGATCGACACCTATCGTCCTACTAACACATCTGTCTTCCTGTTTCCATGTTCTGCTTCAGATATAAGTCAAATCCACACCAAATCCACCTTAGATTCGTGTTGCTGCTCTAGACATCAAACATTATTGCCATTGCCATTGCAGTTGTTGTTACCCTTGCCATTGTAGTCATTGTTGTCGTCATCGTCGCGAACCTTTGTTCCTTCCGCTGTCACATTTGCCCTTCGTTGACTCCATTGACTCCACCGTATTAATTCATTATAGCAAGTAACTCTTATGGGCATTCTCTTTACTTTGATCCATCTCTTTTTATTTTTATTTTACTTTTGCCTATGATTTGATTTGTGTCTCTGCGTTTGTTTGAAGTAAAAATACACACTCTCTTTGTTCTCATTATTCAAATTTATAATGTGTTTAATTGCTTCATTAGTTTAGTATAATTTCATTTTTCTTCTTTCTATAATGTGTTTTGATTAATATAGTTACTATTTGAATTTGTGGTTTTAGATAACTGTGTTTAGATGTACTTTCATAGATGTTTTCATCTAATTGTGTGTGTATGTATGTGTGCATTTATAACTTTGTCAATGAGCTTGGCTTATCAAATAGTATAGTAAGTTGAATAATAGTATAGTAATAAGTAGTAATAATAACAAATTAAAGCATAAGAAAAACTCTTACGAACTGAGATAGCAAATTTATATTTATTCAAAGACTCTAAAAAGGCACCTAAAAAGGTTCGCAGACCAAACAAGTAGCAAAGAGGTAAACAAGTAAAAGAATAAAGGAAGCATGTATACCTCAAAAACACTCATGGATTATGAACAAAATGAATGAAATGTATGTACTATGGATGATACAAATATCTTAACACATATTCTTCATCTTTATCTTAATTTTCTCAAAAAGAAAAATATGAATATAATGTATGAAAAATGATTTACGAAAAACGAAACCTATTTTTGTTTTACTTGCTGAAAGTGCGATCATGGTTAATTGAATGTTACTATAAAGTCATAGATTATTGCAGGGAAACATTCGACATCTTTGTGCTAAAGGATCTTTAGTTTTTTAGATTGAACTATAGGAGTTAAAAGAACTAGTTAATTATTGGACAAATACTATTAAAAGACAAATACTATTTATTTAAGTTCTATACTTTATTTTTTTAATTGCTTCTATCTCTCATGAAGTGGTCATGCTTTCTATGTGTTATGCGTAATCTTCATTACTTTGCTGCATTGAGTATGTTTTGTAACTACATTTGTTGGAATTCTTTTTTCAATTTTGTTATTGTTGTAGCAGTTATTAAGGTTTCTTTTAAGGCCAGTAACTGTTTGTAGATTGTGTTAAAGGTGAATTGGAATGTCTTTAATGGAGGTTGAGTTACAATTGTGCTCTGTTATTTTTGTAGTTGCTGCTTACATATCAAGCTGTCTAGTATTGTCCCACATAGGCTTATATCGAGAAAGAGGGCGGCAAAAAGTTGAAACAAAAGCAAAGGGAGCGCATGCAACCAAAAATGGGGAAAATAGACATAGACTATCAGGTTTCATCTGATTTTGCATTTTTCTTACCATTCTACATTGCTTGAATACTGCTATCAGTTTTCTGATTATTCTAAATTCACTATTTTTATCCTTTCTCATGGGTTTGTTTTCTTTTGCAAGGTTCCTCATGATACATTTTTCAAATACTAAACAAAGCTAAAGTTGACATCTCTTGGGGACCTATATCACGAAGGAAAAGAATTTGAGGTATAATCCATGTTAAGGTGTTGCCGGACAATAAATGCACAAACCACATTTTTGCTTGTAACTTTGGTAAATCCGTGTTCACAAACCACTATATGTGTTTGTACATAGAAAGAATTGCATCTTACATAATTATGTTTGATATAAAGGTAAAACTGAGAGAGATGAAACCTGGCATGTTATCACATGAATGGAAAGAAACTTTTGGTATGCCTGAGGGAGCTCTTCCTCCCTGGCTTATAAATATGCAAGTAATATTGTAGTGAACTGATTTGTTCTTGTATATTTTTTCATGGTTGTTAGCCCTTTGACTACATTAATTTGGTTCTTTTAGCGATACGGTCCACCACCATCTTATCCTTATTTAAAGATACATGGATTGAATGCTCCTATCTCTTGCACTTGTTTTTTTAGATTGTATTTGATTGCTTTTTTATTTTTTCCCTATGATTGTTTATTGGCTGAGTTTCGATGATCCTCTCCTTAATTATGTGGTTGGCACTGGCGCAAAGGACAAATCAAGTGCCAAAAGGGTAAACGTTCTCTATTTTTGTTTGAGGGGATGGGAGCTTAGTCACATAACGATAGAAGAGCAGTGTTTTTCATTCTTTTGCCTTATGAACTTTCAGGTTGATTTGCTCAAGGGTTAGGAGTCGGACAAAATAGATGTCACCTTACTCCCGAAAGAGCTAGAATCGCTAGATAATGTCTTATTTACAAAGTATTTTTTTCTAATTTATTTTTTGGTTTCTTAATTTTGTTGACTATGTTAACTTTATTATGCCAAAGTGACAAGGTATGATTTATTACTTATGTTGGAATTATACAGGTATGAAGAAGCAAGGGAAGAAGAGAGGGCATGTAGTCAGCGTGAAGATTTCAGTGCATGGTTGCAGAGGTATGTAACTTTCAGCCTTAAAAGTCATTCTTGTAGTGTTTCTCATTGGAATTTGACTATTTTTGCCTTTTCTTCTTTATGATTCCTTCTCCATTTCTTTGGTACATTCAAAATAATCCAATTGTCTTCTCTTACTCAAGACTACCTCTTCCTGTGAACAATTCAATCCGCTAATAGAGTGTCATCTTTGGGGGCCTCCTGCTACCTCAGATTCCATCCAATTCTTCTCAATAATACTATCTGGACATTCTACTTGTGATAAATTATCACTAGTTATAGGCCACTTTTTCAACTTCTTCATCAAATTAAACATAATTCCACTACTACCATAGTTTATGTACCTATTGCTTTGATCAAAGAAGGAACTAACACAATTCCACTACTATTATTCACAACAGGTTGGGGGCTAGCTGGCTTATCAGAATCCATTGGTGAGCATGTGTTATTTAATTGATTTCTTAAATATGAATTCACCTATCTCAGGTATTCAAGCTCTTTAACATCATTTAATCTTCTTTATCCTTAGTTGTCAATTAGAATTGAATTAAATGATAGATGATAAATGATGAATTATTGATTAAATTTATCCAAAATGCTAAAATTTGAATTGTCCACTATGAAGCACAAATACTTCATTTTCACTTTTGTGTGTATGTTATCTCTATGTATGCATCTCATATTTGTGCAACATAAATCATCCAAAATAGAGGATGGTTATCTCTAAAGATTTAGCAAGACAAGACAACTGAGATTCAAGAGAAGACAGCTTGCAAGTGAGACTTCTCTTCTGCATCTGCAGCTCCTTATTGACCTTCCTTAACTCAACAACCTCAAGCTCAAGATCCTGTATTGAACTATCCTTTTACCCTTTAACCACCAGTTCACCACTCTCAGAAGAGACACAGATCAATGCAGTAAGTTGCTCAGAGAGGCCATGTTTCTCTTGTTCCAATAATGCTACCTTTTTCACAAGTTCAACAACCTCAGCATGATATTCATTTGAGCAATTAAGTTACTGTATCGGTTATCCAGTGTAACTTGTTGTTTCTTCTCAACATAGACTTGTAGTATTTGTGTGGTTTAAATTTGTATTATGCGTTATTACTTTTCAAGAGAAATTTGTATATAAATATTTTGAATTTAATGAAATATTTTATTTTATAGTAATTCATTTTAGCAATTTTATATTATGTACAATAATAATAATTATTGGTAAAAATAATTTGAAATTTTTGAAAAAGGATAGGTTGTTATTTCTAAAAGAGTGGGTATAATTAAAAAATCTTAAGATTTTAACAGCAATAGTAATGGCAACTAAAAGTGAATAACATTACAATTTTAGAATTATTTTTAGTGTCTATATAAATTTGGTAAAATGGATTTTGGTGGCAGTAGTAATGGCCATTAAAAGTGAATAACATTGCAATCTTAGAATTACTTTTGGTAGCCATATGATTGCTAAGAAAATGGCCGTTAAAAGTTATATATTTTTTGTGGCAATTAAAAAGGTCTTTACCGATATATGTTATAATTGCTGCTAAAACCTTTAGTGACAAAGTATAAGACGGCTAATGTATAATTACCGGTAAATATATTAACAACTATTTTTATTGCCACTAAAAGCAAAATAAATGACCGCTGAAAGTGATTTTTCTTGTAGTGACGTGGTTTCGAAGACGGAAAGATCGTTTATTTTTTACTGATGATATTCACATTCAGAGGTACGTCAAGTGCCACATAATGTTATTATTTGGAACCATTCTATTTGGAGACAAGTCTGGGGCAGCAGTGCACTGGATAATCTAGCATAGAATGTCATTGGTTCCGACTCATATACCTGATATTCTACACCTCCGCGGATGGTATAATCTTTCATCACCTTAATCTTTCATTGTTGGTATAATCTTTCATTCGTTGGTTCCGTGCGTACACATAATTTTAATTCTTTTTTAAATTCATGCGTACACATGCCCTATGCGTATGTGCGAATATCCAATTCTGCAGAACTTCAGAATTTCAGGTTTAAAGCCTAGTTTTCACACCTTCATAACTTTGCTACAAAACTCCGTTAGACATTTTTAAAGCTCTTTCCATTATCTTTAATTTAAGATAAATTGCATTCAATTTCAAACTCCAAGTGTCAAGTTATTACCAGTTGAAATTGGTCAAAAACTCATTTTTTACCAAAAATCTGGATAATGTCATTTTCACCAATTCTCAATTTAATTCATTTCAAAACCACCCCAAACCAACCCTAAGAATACTCAACCCTCATTTATCAATCATCGATCACTTTCTAACCATACAAGACCTGAAACACCCAGTTCTCCATCAATTAAATATTTTCAAAATCATTAATATCATTCAAATACTAAAACTCACTAATCCATGTCAACACCAAGCTCAACATCATTCACATCACAGACAATACCATCATACTTACCGAAACTTATCCAAATACGGTCTTAGGCACAAACTCTCACATCAAACATCATTCAATTCAATTTCATAGCTCATCACAAGGTAATCAAAATCACAATATTCATTTACTAATCAAACACAATATTTACACTAGTTCATCATTCAAGCACATAAAAAATAATACATACCAATTCATGAGACTCACAAAATCACCAAAATTATAACTTTCATATCGATATCGATTTATAACAATCCTTGGCAATATAATGATTTTAAGAAAAATCCCTATTTTATTGACAACGATTTTCCAACACTTGGATTTCCACCCCAAAAGGAACCAAGCTTTGATCAAATCCTCCAAGTCTCCACCAAATGACCCAAAATCAGCCCAAGCGTCAAGTCAAGCCTCAACAAAAGCTCCGTAACCACATCAAGCACCCAATTTGTGCAAAATCAACTAAGCAACTCTAATTTCACCAAATTCTACATATAGTTCAAATATGGCTTGCACATAAAAGGGAAAATCAAAGAGAAAAGAGTTCGTTTACCTTAATTCACGTGTTTATGGGTCAAAACTCTGCTAGAACTCAAGGTTAAACTTTTCCTAAACATCAAAATCATAAAATCTCAACAACAAACTAACTAAAATGCATTTTCATTGAAAAAATAGAAAATGGGATAAGGATTTTGAAGTTTCTTACCACAAAGTTTTAATAGAATTGAAGAGGGAGTCAAGACAAACGCGTAGCCGCAAATAGATCGTCGATCGAAGCTCCTGATTGAGAGATATGTAGATTTTTGTGTGGTGATGAATAGTAAACAAGGTTTTCCTTCTCTTTTCCTATCTTAGGACAAAACCTTTAAAATAAGTGTCCGATTTTTATTCTTAAATATTTTTTATGCCATTCGTAAAACAAAGTTTAAAATCTTAAATAACTCATATTTTAATTTTTCAAACGCACAAAAAATCTGGGGTCTTACATCCTACCCTACTTATAAAAATGTTCATCCTCGAAAATTAATATAGTATACAAAATTAGCACATAACTTATCACTGTATTAGAACATGAGGAGGAAACATAATAGCGTAAAATTTAACAAAGATGTACAAACGTGGTTAGATGTGCCAAACAGAGTGTCAAATTGCATCTCAAGAAATCTGAGTCAAAGAACATCAATAGAAACATAAGAAAAGTTGGTATCTTAGGCCAAAACAGGTTCAAGATGAATAAGAGAAGTACAGAGTTCACAAATGATGCCAACTAAGCTCCACAAAGAAAAGTGAATGCAATACATGATGCAAAAGAACCAATCACTTTTCAAGAAAAGGCAGTGAAACAAGAAATTCCAAGACAAAGAATAAAGGAATAAACGATCTGAAAAATCATGCGGCACGATCCAGGCGCATTCGTCATCTCAAACCAATCGAAGAAGAATACCTAACTTTTTCAAACCCCTTGATTCACATAACCTATTACTCATATATCGTCTATGATAATCCATTATTATTTCCAAATACACAGATCAATAGTATTATGTTGGACAAACTGAATACCATAAAATGTGCATGGTAGACTAATAGAGTTAATCAGTAGACAGTCACATGCATAACGCTCTAACTCGCATCCTCTGGACAAGACCTACAATATGACAGAAGCTCAGAGTATGCAATTGAAGCATAATTATTCTACTCCTCAGGCTCTATAGAAAAGACTTCTCTGATACCATAATGTAACATGCATCCTTACTACCAGAATGTCACGGCCTCTAGCTCAAGCATATAATCTATCTCGCTCAAATTATCATAATCCAAACGAACAAGTCCCAATCACATAGACAGTCAAACAATCATATATAGAGAGCAAGTATGACAAGTAGTACAATTAGCAATTAATATGATGTCAATTAGGCAATCCCAAGTAATTATGCAAATCCAAGAAAATGCAGTATGATGCATGCTTGTCCTACTGGCTGTGAGCTCACATGTCGGTTAGACTGTCAGTATCTGACACAAATCCAGTTGGCATCTCCCGGATCAATCTCTCTGGTGTACATCCCCAGGAGGAATAATTCCAAACAAGAATATCCTACCACCTTCTCCTCGAGATATACTCAGGGGGAAACATTATGAGGGAGAGTGTCCTACCACCTTCCCCTGGATGCCATAAAATTTCGTAGGATAATGCCCTACCACCTTGCAACTAGAGAAAAACGTGGAAAAAATATTCCGAGAAAGAGTGCCCTACCACCTTTCTCACTTTCAACATACACAATTAAAAGAGGATGTGGGAAAAAATATTCCAAGGGAGAGTGCTCTACCACCTTTTCCACTCCCAACTAACACAAAAGACGATGTAAGAGAAAATATTCAGAGAGAGAGTGCCCTACCACCTTTTCCACTCCCAACCAATAATCAAAAGAGGACATGGGAGAAACATTCCAAAAGAGAGTTTCCTACCACCATCTCCACTCCTAAATCACAATTTCATCCCCAAGAGGAATAATTCCAAGGGAGAGTGCCCTACCACTTTCTCCTGGAGGTAGTGCCATATTAATACGCAAGTGGGACAAATTTCTATCCTTGTCGATCACAGTCATTTGGACGACAATCAGTCAATATTAATGTCTTTAAATCAATTTCATAACCGTTAGATTCATTAATCATAACCCTTTGTTCAATTTCTCAAACTTAGAGTCATTAACTCCAATTCTCTGTCAGTTTATCAATTTCATTATCTCGTGAACGGGATAATACCATCGTCCTCACCACTGGTGGGACGAAACCACCAACCCTGAAACATTCTCAATATCCCCTTTAGCAAGTTTCGAATGAAAAACTTAATTCAAATTCATTAAAATCCAACCCAAGTGTATATAAAGTTTTAAAATAGGTTATCAGAGTTTATATAGGGGCTGTAGGGGTTTACAAACTGGTTGGATAGGTTAAACAATTCAAAAATAGCAATTTCAATAAATCATTGCAGTTGTGCGTACGCACGATTTTAATTCTGTTTTAAATTCATGCGAATGCATGCCTTGTGCATACGTGCGAATCCTCAATTCCACTGAACTTCAGAATTTCAGTTTTAAAGCCCAGTTTTCAAACCTTCATAACTTTTGCTACAAAACTCCATTTTCCTCCATTCTTTTTAAACATCTTTTTATTATATTTAATTTAAAATAAATTTCATTCAATTCTAAACTCCGAGCGCCAAGTTATAACCCATCAAAATTGGTCAAAAACTCATTTTTTACCAAAAATTTGAATAATGTCATTTTCACCAATTCTCAATTTAACTCATTTCAAAACCACCCTAAACTATTACTAAGCATACTCAACCCTCATTTATCAATCCTCAATAACTTTCTAACTATAGAAGACCTAAAACACCCAGTTCTCCATCAATTAACTATTTTCAAAATCATCAATATCATTCAAATACCAAAACTCACTAATTCATGTTAACACCAAGCTCAACATCATTCACATCAGAGACAATACCACCATACTTACCGAAACTTACTCGAATACGGCCTTAGGCCCAAACTCTAACATCAAACATCATTTAATTCAATTTCATAGCTCATCACGAGGGAATCAAAATCACAACATTCATTTACTAATCAAACATACATTCTCAACCATCATCAAACCCAACATTTACACTAATTCATCATTCAAGCACATTAAAAATCATATATACCGATTCATGAGACACACATAATTACCAAAATTTAATTTTTATATCGATATCAATTTATAACAATTGTTGGTAATAAAATAGTTTTAAGAAAAATTCCTACCTTATTGATGACGGTTTTCCACAGTTGGATTTTCACCCCAAAAGGACCCAAACTTTTATCAATCCTCCAAGTCTCCACTAATTGACCCAAAATCAGTCCAAGCATCAATTCAAGCCTCAACAAAAGCTCTGCAACCACACCAAGCACCCAATTTGTGCAAAATCAACCAAGCAACTCTAATTTCACCAAATCGCACACATAGTCCAACTAGAACTCACACATAAAAGGAGAAATCAAAGAGAAAAGAGTTTTCTTACCTTAAGCCACATGTTTATGGGTCAAAACTCTGCTAGAATTCAAGGTTAAGCTTCTCCTAAACATCAAAATCACAAAATCTCAACACCAAACTAACCAAAATACATTTTTAGTGATGAAAAAGAAAATGGGGCAAGGATTTCTTCCTTACCAAAAAGTTTAGATCAAAATGAAGAGGGAGTCGAGACGAATAAATAACTGTAAATGGGTCATCGATCGGAGCTTCGGATTGAGTGATATGTAAATTTTAGTGTGGTAATGAATAGTGAACAAGGGTTTCCTTCTCTTCTCCTCTTCTATATCCGTGGCTCTCTCAATAAAGGGGAGAAAATGAGTGTTGAAATGCCTTAAATGAAGGGCTTATAAGCCTTTGGCTTCGGCCCAACATGGGCCCGTTTGTGTTTTTGAGCCTGTTGACCATATCTTAGGCCAAAATCTTTAAAATAAGTGTCTGATTTTTATTCTTAAATATTTTTTATCATTCGTAAAATAAATATCAAAATCTCAAATAACTCATATTTTAATTTTTCAAATGCACCAAAAATATGGGGTCTTACACTTTATACATGCTACAGCTTCAAATTTGTTATGTAACAAATATAACCAGCAAAAATGTGTAGCATCATCAACAAGACTTAGAAAATACTTCTTGCCATCAAAAGTTGGCACATGGTATGGCCCCAAACATCACAATGAACAAGGTCAAAAGTATCTTTAGACATGTTATTATTTGATTCAAATGAAAGTTTCTTGAATTTGGCTAGAGGACAAATGTTACAATGAGTGGAAACTGACCCATCTAATGAATTAACATTTTGTAAATGAAAATTAGAAACTTTAAACTCAATGATTTTATCAACTTATCTTGCACTTATTCACTGAAATAGCATGGTTTTGTGATTTTTTTCTAAATTGTGCTTAAAAGTAAAAACATTCTTTTTTAGGCTCTTAAAATGCTAAATTTAATTTACTTTAATTCCATTTGATACCTTAATATATTTGTTGAGTGATTTCAGGCTTACAATGTAAGGATGGATTGAAAAAGTGAGGAAAAAGCATGTGAAAGTGAAAAATTATGAAGAAATGGAGTTTGGAGCATTTTATGGTCATGCGTATGCATGCCTTATGTGTACACATGAATTTCATGGTCATGCGTATGCATGATTGTCAGCATGTGATTCACTTAAGTGAACACACAGGTCGCGATTTCAAAGCTCTCTTGGGCTCAATCCAACTCATTTCTGAAGTATTTCAAGCCAAACTCAAGAAGGAACAAGGGGGAGCAATTAGGATAGCTTAGGAACATGTTTTAGGGTATTTTTTCTAGACGGAGAAGCTCATTCTCTAGAATTTAGGGTTCTTAGGTTAATATCTCCTTATATTTAGGTTTTAATCCTTGTTTTAGTATAATTCTCCATGTAGTTTCTTATTCTAGCATCTTAATTCTTATAGTTTTATTTATTATTCCCTTTATTTTATCACTTTCATGTTTATGAACTCTTGTTGAGATTGATTTTTTTAATATAATTCCGGAGAATTGCAATGTGTGCTTGTTATTGGTTTTTGTTCATATGTGAATATTGTGAATAGTTTGCTTTTTGTTTGTTTGCTAGTTTTGGTTTAAGAGTTTGTTTTCTTTGTCTGTTATTAGCTTCTTTTTTTTACTTTCTCTTTTCACTATGAATTCTCACCATTTTGACTATGAGTTTGGTTCTAACTGTGTTGTAGAAAATGAAATTTTCAATGATGGGTCACATCATGGATCGTGGAATCAATTGAGTGAGAAGTCATATGCTTATAGACAAACTTCTTAGCAACAACCTCCTCTGGTTTCTTATGGTTACAATCCACCCTATAATGCATGACAATATGAACCAACTCCTCAACATTATTATCAACCTTTCTCACAAGCCACATCTTATCACTAAACACCTTCCTATAACCCATATTTGCCATACTAACAACCATATAAACCATACCAAGAACCACCACTTTCATATACACTACCTCAATACTCTCACTAATATGAACCACCTTCTAATTATGACATCTTTCTCCCAAAAAATGAGCACTCTTTTTCACCACCTCCTTCAATGAACGAAGTTCTTCAACCTTTAATACAAGAACAAAGAGATCTTCACTCTTTTTTGCAAAAGCAAGAGCAAAATGGGCTAGAAACCATGGTGGCTACCCTGGCTGAAGCTATGAACCGATTAGTTTGATTGCGCTCACGCAATCAAGACACTCCCATTGATGAATGTCGAGACTCAAATGAGAAGCGTAGTGAGAAAGAGAAATCAGAGCTTCAAGGAGAAGAAGAGGAGTTGAAGCAAGAATCGTAACAAAAGAAGGAAGTTGAGATAATTGAACCGGAAAAAGTGGTTGGAGAATTGAGGAAAATTGATCAGGAAATAGATTCCATCATTAACAATTTCTTGTCCATACTAACCAATCCCCTCGATGATCTTGTTGAGCCTTCCCCCGTTGAATTCGAAATGGGTGTTGACATAGATTTTACGTAACTTCTGAGTTATGACTTGAGTGATGGAGAAGAGTTAGAAGAAGTTGGTGAGAAAGTAATTAAATATGAGGAACCTTGTCGAGAAGTAAAAATAGAAGACACTTTCCAAGAGGTGGTGGTAATCCAAGATGAGCACAAGGGGGTGAAACTTGCAGACCATTGGAAACATCTCTTTCTAAGTCATCATCATCCATTACATCATTCAAGTGGGTAAATTTTATATCCTTTAACTTTCTTATTCCACTTGAATATGGGTTGCTTGAGATGGATAGTCAACTTATGGCTCTTTCTGCAATCAAGAGTAAAAGAGAGATGATTAGTGGTTGGCATTATAAATCAAGGCTCATTAAGGTTGAAGCTTCAAGGTTTAAGTGCAAGGGCTAGTATAGTGCTCAATTGATTGGGTGTAAGAGGAGAGTTTGGTGCATGAATGAGAATTCTGCTTGCTTATCACTCGGATGAAATCATGATGATCAATTAGAAGACGGGTGTAAGAACAAGATTTGGGATGTTGGCATACAAGAGGATCTTTGGGAGCTCCTAACTTGTTCACAACTTCATCAAAGATTGGTACACTTAGTTGGAAATTTTGGAGCATATTGGAAGTCTAAGAATTGGTGGAGGTTTCAAGATGAGTTCAAGTATAAGCCACCCTGACAAGGAGCTCACCAAAATGTCCAACTTAAGGACAATAACTAAAAGTACTAGGTAGAAGACACCCCACCATGGTAAAACCTTCCAAACTTCACTTCTTCTTATCATTCTCGTAAATGTTTCTCTTAGTTGTTAGCTTAATTGTATAGATTTTTGTTTTGAATTGCATGTTTAAATAGTTAAAATAGTTTTTAGAAGCTAAAAATATTGTTAATTTGGAGTTTAATTTGTTTTTAGAATGTGAATAGTAGGTTAAGAAGCATTGTCTATGCTTAAGTAGTAAAAAAAACCATTCGTGTATACACATGCATCATGCATACGCACGATCCACAAAATTTGCCAATCTCGTATACGCAACTGAGTCATGCATACGCGACATAAGGGGGCAGTGACAATATCCCGCGTGCGCAGTCATTTCTCGCGTACGCACCACTCCCCCATTGCCCTAGTCATGCATACGCATGACTTCATAATAACCCCATATTATGTGAATGCCCTAATTGTGTTCGTATAAACCCTTCTTCCCCAACGTTCCCTTCGTATCCAACATCCCTTTTTCTCTCGACCTTCATCACCCTTCACCTCCGGTCCAGCACCACCGTCGGCCACCCTACCGCCGGCCACCGTTCATCCTTTACCTCCTCCCCTCTTTGATTTCTTCTTCCTCTCACCACACCTTCACTTATCAACCCCCATTTCTTCCTTCACGCCACCGGCGACCACCATTGTCGCTACCCATAGCCGCCACCAACTCCCTCTCCTCATTTCCTTCTTCCATTTCTCTTCCCTTTTTCCCATTTCTCCTTTCTTGGTTCACCCCTATCCATGGCAGCACTTGCAGGGCACTCCTCTATTTTCTTCCCCTCTCCGTCACTACTGGCAGTGCCGCCTTCTTTGGTCGGCCATCACTGCTACAGCTCTATCCTTGCCACTCCCTTCCCTCTTTCTTTTTTGCTTTGTTCTACATTTTCAGATTACTTTCATTTCTTTGTTTCTGCTCAGTTTAATTTTATTTTGTTAATTAGTTAGTCTTGATTGATTAGATTTCTTAGATTGTATGCTATTAGTTGATTTAGGTAGTTAGGTAGGTTGAACATAGTATGTAGAGGATTTAGGTCTGTTTATTTTTCTACGGTGAATGTGTTTGGATTGGATTCTTATGAATTTGAACTTGTTATATGATGATGGTTTTCTTGTTTTTAGATTGAATTGTGAAATTATTGCTCCACTCAATTGAATTTCTTTGTTTGATGCCTGTGAATTGATATATGAATTGCGTTTGTTTGTCTATTGCATTCATATGGATATTTGTTGATTGAATGAATTGATGCAATATGATGGTTCCTTGCTGAGTTGATGCTGAAAAGTGTTTGATTTGGTTTTCAATATTTTTTTTCAATAGGGTTGCCTAATTAAGTTTAGCATATTACTGAAGTTACTTTGAGATTTTATTGAGCTCAATTAGTCACCTATCCAGTAGCCTAAATTCTTGTTTTGTTATTGAATGCTAAGATTTCTTGCTATTTTGTTTGATGTGAAGCTGTGTTCTATGAACCAATGATACAAGTTTCCTATTGACGATTTTAAGTGTTAATAAGATCGTGTGCACCAATTGGTTATTGAATTTGCATCAATGATTTTACTTTACTGATGGTTTTTGGTCTAATTTCTGCTTCAATGGCCATTTTTCATTCATTTCAACTAAATGCGTTGAAGTAAGCATTTTAAAGTTTCTAAATGATCAAACATTTGAATTTCACATTTTCATCATTGAACGCATTGATGATGAAAAATGTTGTTTTACTATTACTCTTATCTATTTCATCATAATTGGCTTGTGCATATGCACTTATAACAATTAAACTTTATTTGATTAAATGTATGCACTACACACGACTTGAATTGATCATTTTTAGCATAATGCACATTGTGTGGAGTTGAATATCGCTTGTCTGTTTGAAACTTTTTGAAAACCTTTATAGCTTAAGAATCATGCTTGCTATGCACATGACATTTAACTTTCTTTTTTCCCTAACTTTTATTTTTCAACTGACACTTTTACCTTTCTTTTCATTTTCCAACTAATTCTTTTTTTTTCTTTTTTTCTTTAGTGCATAGCAACATTGTTCTTGCTTTCTTCTGTTAAACGGGCAAGTGACCTAACTTTCATTGGATATAACTGTTTGGAATGTGAATTCTAATCGACTTTGATTCCTATTTTAATTCACATTCCAAGTTAATTCTACTTTAATCCGTTCACTTCATAGTTTTGTTGTTCCTTATCTCAATCTCTCACTTCTTGCCTTCTTGTCATAATTACTTTGGTTTACTTGCCTTTTGAATACACTTTACATACCTGTTTTCTTTGTTCTTTTTTAGGATGACGGATAAGAAAGGAAAGGGCAAAGCAAGGGCGTCTAGCTCAGGTAAACGAAAGTGAACGACACAACCCACTACTATAGCGGATGATGGGCTACAGTCTGCAAAACATATATCATTGAGAGAGACAGAGTTGATCAGAGTTTACCTCCCACTGATCTATACCCGTTCAACAACCTTTACTCCGAGCTAAAGTTCCCAACTTTTAAAGAGCGCAATCTACACGTGGAAAGAAAACTCCAGATTCTCGAAGAGCTGAAAAAGTAAACCAAAACTCATATTAATGATAGAGAATGGGGGTTCCTAGAAAGGGATCTTGTGGCTGTGAACACGTCGTGGGTCCGGGAGTTTTATGTCAACTACTAAAATGCAGACCTCAATGTAGTTCACCTCTGAGACCAAAAGATTTCAGTAGCTGAGGAGACTATAGAGCATATCCTCCACCTTCTGCCTAGATGATGCGTGAGCATCTTTTCTATCTTTTCCTATTGAATTTTCACTTAAATTGTTGAGTTTAATCAATAATTAATTATCTTTTAGCCACTATGGATGCTACTTTAAGTCTTGTGCAATTATGTTTATTTTAGGTAGCATTTGGCTGGATTTGATGGAAATGGAAAGAATCACAAAGCTGTCAAGCCTGACCTCTTTGCATTCAATCAATCATAACTTGAGCTACAGAGGTCCAAATGAGGCGGTTTTAGTTGCGTTGGAAAGCTAACATCCGGTGCTTCGCAATGATATACAATTTGCCATAGTTGATCTGGCGTTAGAGGGTGCGCACACGCACATCACGCGCACGCGTACATTGGCAAAAAGTCCATCGGCACGCACGCGCACCTGGCGCGTACGCACGACATGCGCAACGTACTGCAAACTCAGAATTCGCCCCCAACGATTTTTGGGCTGCTTTTGACCCTGTTTTCAACCCAGAAGGCATAGATTAGAGGCTGCAAAGTGAAGGAATCAAGTGGTCCCCATCCATCAATTGAAGACTTGCTGATTGCCATAATTAATTCTGATTTAAATTTAAATCTTTATTTTTTAATAGGAAAAAGATATTATTTAGTTTTGAAAATTAGGATTAGATATAAAAGAAATTAGGATTCTATACCAATGAATATTCCGTACTTCCAGTTGACCTGAATCCTTATTTTTCTCTGAGTCATGAGCAACTAAACATCCATTGTTAAGGTTAGGAGCTCTGTCTATTGTATGGATTGGTACTATTATTTTTCTATTTTAATTCATGTTTTGATTTATATTTCAAGAATTGTTTTCGTTCTTTACTTTATGAATTTAGGTGGAACGGAAGTATGACCCATGTTCTAATTGAGTTCTTGTATAACTTGGAAAAGCTCTTTACTTGAACAACAATTTGAAAACAATTTCTCCTAAATTCTAATTATCTGGATTTAACGGGATACGTGACATATAATCCTCTTATCTTTAGGTAATTAAGATTTTTGTGGCATACAAACTGGAATTTGATCATGCAGCTTCTAATTGGAATTAATTAACCAAGGAATTAGCAGTTAATGAATTTTAGAGGAGACTAGAAAGGTCTAAGGAATTAGGTTCTAGTCACATATAGTTTGCTATGAATTAAATCTTGCATGATTAAAATAGTTAATAAGAAAAGTCAATCCGGAAAATAGATAACTTTGAAGCCTTAACTGTTTCTCCAAATATATTTCACAACTTCTTTACTGCTTGCATTCTGATATTCTTGATTATTGTTTAATGCTCTTTGAACATCCAACACTTTTTTCTGTTTGCCTAACTAAGTAGTTTAACCAACCATTGTTGCTTGATCCATCAATCCTCGTGGGATCGATCCTCACTCACCTGAGGTATTACTTGGTACGACGCGGTGCACTTGCCGGTTAATTTATGGGTTATAAAATCCCTGATAAACCCATATTTCATGGTTTATCTTGTGCTCAATTGAGTGGTTTTTATCAACTCTTTACCCATTTATTCATACTATTTGCATGGTTTTACATTTGCCTTCCTAATTATGTGCTTTGATTGAAAACAAGCTTCTTTTGTCTTAAGTTCCCTATGTTTAATCCTCTCTTATTACCATTAGATGCCTTGATATGTGTGTTAAGTGATTTCAGAGATTATAAGACAGGAATGACTCAGAAGATGGAAAGGAAGCATGCAAAAGTGGAAGGAATACAAGAAGTTGGAGAAACTGCTAAGCTGTCTAGCCTGACC
The DNA here is from genome assembly GCF_000817695.3 of Arachis duranensis. Taxonomy (NCBI): domain Eukaryota; kingdom Viridiplantae; phylum Streptophyta; class Magnoliopsida; order Fabales; family Fabaceae; genus Arachis; species Arachis duranensis. The sequence continues at coordinate 26,954,860 of NC_029780.3, read as the reverse complement.
TCTTCTCACTCAAACGGCTATAACTTTAGCTATAGAAGTTCAAATGATGCGGTTTCACTTGCGTTGGAAAGCTAACGTCTGGGGTTTCGATTTGATATATAATTTGCCATAGTGACCGTACAGATAGGCGATGCAAACGCGTTATCCACGCGGACACATCGCATCTGCGAAAATCAGCGTGGCAGATTTCACAAACAGCGAATCCTGGGCTATTTCCGGCCCAGTTTCAAGCCCAGAAAACACAGATTAAAGGCTGCAAAGTGGAGGAATGAGAGGAGACTTCAGAAGGCTTTCATAATTCTCTTTTTATTATTTTAGATGTAGTTTTTAGTGAGAGAGGTTCTCTCCTCTCTCTCTTAGGATTAGGATTTAGGACTTCTCTTAGTTTTAGGACTGACTCTCAATCCCAGGTTCAATATCCTTTTACTCTGTGTTGTTTCTTATTTTCAGACATTTGAATGCTTGCTTGTATTATTTATGTTGCCTATTTGGCCTATGCCACTTTCATGATGATTTTCTTATTTAATGATATTTGAGGTATTTCAGTTTAATATTGCTTTATTTACTTATGCCATTGATTCTTCCCAATCCGAAGACGCTTTTATTCCAGTAGATTTAATTTTCTTCCTTTTGGTCTTGGTTAAGAAATCAGTAACTCAGGAGTTATCTTAGCTCAAGATAATTGATAACTGTTATCTTTGCTAATTGAACTGAACTTCAATATTTCCAACCTTTTCTTAGGAAATAAATAGGATTAGAAGGTCAAACTAATTAGTCCCTTGACTTTCCTTTGCTCTAGCAGAGGTCAACTAAGTGGAATTAAGATTCAACGAAAGGATTTCTCTCGGTTTAGAGACTATATCTACAACGCGACTGTTTTTATGAAATTCTTTACTGGCAAAAATTCTAACGTCAAAATGGCGCCGTTGCCGTGGAATTGCAAACGTGTGCCTTATTATTGGTTATTGTAAATATTTTTCAAAAATTTTTTTTTCAGATTTTTATTTTAAAATTTTTATCTAAAAATTTTTCAAAAATCTTCTCTTTTTCAAAATATTTTCTTTTTGTTAGTTTCTATTTTTATTTTCTCCTACTACCATGAACTCTCACCCCTTTGGCTATGAGTCTGGTTACAATTATGTTGCAGGAAGAGGAAATTACAATGAGAACAGGCACCAAGGTTGGAACAATCAAAGATGGGAAGAGCCACAAGGATTTGATCAACCCTCATGGCAACAACCCCCTCCAATGCACTACAACCAACAACCATTCTGTGATGCATACCAAAATGATGACTATGGCGGACCCCCTTGTAGTTACCAACAAGTCCTACCATATGCTTATGAACCATCTCCTCAACATAACTTTGGACCACCAAACTCACAAGCCCCTTTCCACCATTCACCTCCATACGACCCTAACCCTCATCCACCATACCAACCACCTTATGAGCCAAATGAACCATACACAGAACCACCACCTTTCCAACACAACTACTCTCATGAACCACCACCTCAATATTCTCCATCTCCATATAATTATCAAGATGAACCATCTTCCTATTATGAACCCTCTCTCCCAACCAATGAATCCTCATATCCACCCCAACCTCCAATGGATGACAGACTTCGTGTTGTTCTTCAAAGTTCTTTAGAAAGGCAAGAAAGGATGAATACGAGTGTGCTAAATTTCGCGGCCGCCTTAGGCAAGTTTATAAATATAATAGCTTCCCAATATCTGAGCACTCAAAGAACTCCCATGGCTACATGTGGAGAATCAGAAGAAGAGCAAAGCATGAAGGAGACACTAGAAACTTCCGAACAATGAGGAACATGGCTTTGTATTGGAACAAGTGGAGGAAGCCATAATAGTTGCAGAGGAAGAAATGGTTGAAGACTTAGGAGATGCTGAACCTCCATGGGAAAGTCAAGACATAGAGCCTCCTTCCAAGACGGTTGCAATTGATGTTGAGGAGGGTGTACAACCTCCAAGGCATATCATAGCTAAAGACTTTAAAGAGGTTGATCAAGAGATGGAGATTCAAGAAGAAGAAGCACACCCTCCTATGCCCTTAGTAAGCAATGAAGAGGAGATTGAATTGGAAGAAAGCTACCAAGAGGAAGAGGTTGAAATTGAAGAAACTTGCAAAGAGGTGGTAGTTATCAGAGAAGAGCACAAGGGAGTGGAGCTTGCAATTTCATTAAAAATACCTCCCCCTAAGTCACCATCATCCTTCACAACATTCAAGTGGGTAATCAGACTGCTTGCCACCCGGATGGAACAATATTGCTCAACCAAAAGACGGGTGCAAAGGCAAGGTCTGGGACCCCAGAATCCATTCTACCAATCACCACTCTTGGGGCCTTGTCACTTGCTTTAACTTACTTGAAGGCTTTCTGCGCCTAGTTTGGGATCCCGGAGGACACTGGAAGCACAAACATTGGTGGGGATTCCTGGATCAGTACAAGCACAAGCCACCATAGCAGGAAGCTCATCAAATGTCCAACTTAAGGACTTTAACTAAAAGTGCTAGGTGGGAGACAACCCACCATGGTATGATCTTTCCTTTTTTCAATTATAATTTTATTTAGTTTTGTTTAATTTTGAATTTTATTTTATTTCATTGAACCTAGAGTTTTGCATAACATTCATATTAATATTGCATTATGCATATTGCATATAAAATAAAAAAATGGCACGCGACGCGATCGCATCAGCGACGCGTCCGCGTCGCAAGGGGAGAAGAGAAAAATAAAAATGAACAGAGAGTCATGCTGGAGCGTGGCTAGAGGCGTGCCAATGGCACATATCAACCCACGCGACCGCATCGCTGACGCGTCCGCGTCGCATGGGAATAATGGCCTCCCACGCGGCCGCGTGACCCACGCGGCCGCGTGACCAAGATTTCGACGTCAAAGTGGTGCACACCCGAAAGTTGTGCGAGAGTGGTGCTGGATTGGTGCTGAACGCATAATCCCTCCCACGCGGCCACGTGACCCACACGACCATGTCATATTCCTTTAAAGCCCACTCACGCAATCGCATGACCCATGCGATCGCGTCACTTAAAATTTGGCACTAATAAGATTTTGAACAGAGAGTTGTGTGAGCGCGAGGCTGCACTCGCGCCACTAGCACAAATCGAGTCACGCGATCGCATGACCCACGCGTCCGCGTCGATTGACCTTATTGCGCACCACGCGGCCGCGTCACTCACGCGACCGCGTCGCCAGCGTCGCACACCTTAACCTTATATGCCAAAATATCTTATCTTTTCCTCCCTCACTCACTTCTTTCCCTTCTCATTCTTCTTATTTTTTTATTTTATTTTAATTTATTTGCATATCTCATTCATTGCATTTTAAATTTGTGCATATTTTTATTTTCTTTTCTGAATTTTTTTTATTTTTCCATTGGTGTTAAATATCTTTTCTTATTCTACTGTTGCATCTTTTCTTGAATTTATTTTGGTAACTTGTTTTACACTGTTGGGCAATACTATTTAAATCAATGTTAATCTTTTATGTTATTTGTATTAATTTTGCATTGACATGAATTTATATTGTCTTACACTCTCTTCCCCATTGTTGTACATTTTGTACCACTGGCATGCCATGGCTTCTATTATTTTCTCACGTACATGTTGAAACTTCCATGTAAATGAGACCATTATCATTTGGCATTAACCCACCCATACTTCATTTATTTTCCTATCTTTATTACTGGGTTACTTTTTCTTCCCTTTTTCTTTCAGGATGGCCACCCGAAAGGGAACCGGAAGATGTTTACATGGGGAGACAGACAAGTCCATCTGCAAAATCTTGAAGAAAAGCATCAGTTGCAACAACCCGTCCACCTGCACATCTCGGCATGCACCGAGGACGGTGCAATCTTTAAGTGTGGGGAGGTCGATACCGATCTCCATGGGTTAGTATTTTCTTGTCTCAACACCAATGTTTAAATTTTCTTTGTAGATTAGTTGTTGCATTTGCATAATTATCTGATTTTTTTTTGCATATTTTACCACTTGGTTGAATTAATAATTTCTTTTCCAAGAAACTTTTTATAAGATTTCACTAATTTGAATAAAATTTAATGTTACACTTGTTTGAAGAAATATTATTTTGGAACATGATTTAGAGTTCGAACACACAAAACTTGTGAGATTTTTTAGCCTATTTGAATTGGTTGCATTTTATCAACCAAAAATTTTGTTTTAGTGTGTATTTTTCTCTCTAAAATTGTGATCTTTGTCTTGCTTAATCCTATATTTCCATTTATTTGATGTATGCATACACTTATATGATTGAGGCCTTGTTTCACTGAGCTTACATACCTATATGGCCTTAACCTTTTCATTATCTATTGCAAACCAATTTTGAGCCTATTTTACCCCTTTGTTCTTTATTTTAGCACATCATTAACTCTAAGTGAAAAATAATAATGTCCTTAATTTGAATCCTTGGTTAGCTTAGACTAGTGAGAATGCTTATGAATTAAGTGTGGGGAAGAGTGGGTTTGGAAACATCTGGTTTGAGAATTGAGTATGTTAGAATTTTCTGAAAATGTGAAAGAAATGTTTAGGACATGTTCATGCATTCAATAAATTAATCATATGCATTGAGAAAAATAAAAGAAAAGAAAAAAATAAAAAAAAAGCAAAATAAGTGAAAGGGGACAAAATGCCCCAAAGTAAGTAGTGAAGGCAATGCATATGTACTGTACTTAAAATTAGAATGCATGAATATGTGGAAAACATGGTTAATGGATGGCTAGATGTTGTATTATGATTACATAGATTGTTTAAGTTAGGTGGGAAAGTTTCAGTTAATTAAGGATTCAAATTTTAGTCCACTTAGCCAAATACAATCCTACCTTGACCCTAGCCCCATTACAACCCTTAAAAGACCTCTTGATATTTCAACTTCTTCTAATGGCCCAAACCCTATGCCAAGTAAGAAACTTTTACTCCATAACTAGTGTTGGCATCTCATCAAACATTTGGTGAGCAAGAGTGAAAGCCATGGTAAAATTTAGAAGAACGTAGAATTAAAAGTATTTCAACACAAGGAACTAACAACAATTAACAAAGAACAACAATGGAAATGAAATTCTAGAAGAATTGATTAAATCTAAAACTACAAAATTGAATCCAAGATCTATGAGAATTGAGCAATTACAAACACTACTTGAGATTGGAGAAGAAGATCTATGACATGAACAAAATGAATTGAGAAATGCAATGGATCTCACCAAAGAATGAATGAAAATTCAGAAATTGGATGAAGATGAACCCTAATGAGAGCTTTGAATCTCTCTCCTTCTCCACAAGTGTAACTAACTATCTCCCAAAATTTCTAGAATCTAGAAAATGAGCTAAAAGTTCCTTAACCTTTGTTCCCTTGGTCTTCTTAAGCTTTTCCCGCCAGGGCACTTCCCAAAAATGGGATTCCCAACTGCCTCCACGCCCAAGTCACGTGGCTCTTTAAAAAAATCCTATTCGAACATCGGCGTGCACGCGCCATGTACGCGTGCGCGCCCACGGGGCATCTTGTAATGTGCGCGGAAGCGTAATGTACGCGTGCGCGCCACCGGAGACCATGGCTTAGCCGCTACGCAAGCCGGCTCGTGGTTTGGCTCTTGTCTTCGACTTCTAAATGCTCAATCCACGCGGACGCGTCAAGTGCGCGCACGCGCCCATGCTGAGATTTCCAAAGTTCAATTCTCATGCTCCCTTCCTTTGCACCCGTCCTCCTACTCTCTTCCAGTCCATCCCTGCCCTATATTCTGAAACCACTTAACACACAGGTCACGACATCGAATGGCATCAAGAGAAGATTAGAAATGTATCTAATTTAGTGCAAAATAGGCATGTTTTCATCCATGAGGCAAAATTAGGAACGGAACACAAAGTCTTGTATTTTCATCTAGAAAGTGTGTGGAATTATTGATAAAACCCCTGAAATCAGCACAAGATAAACCCTCAAAATGGGGTATATCAACCTCCCCACACTTAGATTCTAGCATGTCCTCATGCTTAGAGAAATGCAAAAGAAACACTAAAGACCGAGGGATCATAAATGTATAAGACTCATGAAGTGCAACCTACTTATGTGAATGCAACTATGACTAGTGCTATTATCTACTTGGTTAGGAACAAATCGACCTTCCTAAGATATATGCAAGCATATGGGGTCCGATGGTGGTCAATATATAGGACTTACCAATTTCAAGTGTCAAATGCAATATATGCAACTTTGCATGAGGAACGCTCGTGAGAGCCGGGAATCAAGGAATTGAGCATCGAACCCTCACCGGAAGTGTTTGCACTCTAGCCGCTCGGTGTTTGGGGTTGGTTCACTCAATCCTCCCCTAATCATGCTTTCCAAGATTTGTCTTTCATCTAACAATCAACAATTATTCAATGCATGCATACAATTATCATGAGGTCTTTTCTTTAGGTTGTAATGGGGCTAGGGTTAAGGTAGGATGCATATTTGGTCAAGTGAGCTTGAAATTTGAATCCTTGATAGGCTTAGACTTCCCTCCTAACCTATGACATCCTATACAATTAAATTCTAACCTAACTACCCATTTTTCACCTTTTCACATACTCATGCATTTTCGTTCTCATTTCTCAACACCTATGCATTGATTTCATTGGACTACATTTTGCTTTGGGGCGTTTTGTCCCCTTTTTATTTCTTTCTTTTTCTCTATTTTATTTTTTTCATATTATTTTTTTCTTTTTCTTTTCTCTTCTCTTTTTTTTCTTTTGTTTTTCTCATTTTTTTCCTTTCTATATACAAGAGCATCAATGCATAAGGTCTATACATTTGATCAATACATGAGTATGTACCCAATTCCCAATATTTTTAATAACAATACAAAACTACCCTTTTATTCATCCAATGTCCCAAGATTCCCACGCTTGAATGATACTCACACACACTAGCCTAAGCTAATCAAAGATCCAAATAAGGACTTTTATTGTTTTCCGCTTTAGGGCTTGTAATGTGCTAAATTAAAGAACCAAGTGGGTTAATCGTAGGCTCAAAGTTGGCTAACAAAGGAAGATAAAAGGTAAGGCTATTTGGGTAAGTAAGCTCAATGAAATGATGGCCTCAATCATATAAATGCATGAATACACAAAATAATGGATATAAAGAATCAAACAAATCAAGGATCACACTCATAGAGAGAAAACAATTTCACACAAGAAGGAGAGTGGGTGACTATAAGATGTAGCCACAAAACAAGGCTCAAAGCTCACTAGCTTGTGTTCTTAAGTCAAAATCCATGTTCCAAAATATAATTCTTCATGCAAATTTGGCATCAAAATTGTTTAAAATTGGCAATGCCACGGTTGCCCCAAAGTATTGGTTTCCTAAGAAAGAGTTTCATTGTCCCAACCAAGTAAACTTATCATGCAAATGGTGTCAAATAAGACCTAATCATGCAACCTATCCTAATTACAAAGGAGTTCAAAGAACAAGAGTTTATTCGGGTGTTACCTATGGAGATCGGTCGGCCGACCTCCCCACACTTAAAACTTAGCACGGTCCTCCGTGCTATAGGTTAGGCGCAATGGGTGGTCGAGTCCCGAGTGTCCCTCATCTCCAATGTCATTGCTATCTCCGCCCGTAGTTGCGGTTGATGTGGAGATATCGGGTTCCTCCACAGGTGGGGTGACTACGCTTAGAAGTTTCTTCACGTGAGCGTATCGGCGTTGGTTACGCCTCTCATAACGGTCCAACTTCTTGTGAAGGTCTTCAAGGCGTTGGGTGGCTGATTTTTGTGGTGTGGATGATGTGGTAGTGTTGCGAGTTGGTGTGGGTATACCAATGTCCTTGGTGAATTCCGGAGGCTTGAGGCACCTCTTGGTCGGAATAACATCGCCCTCGACCGGAATTGAGGTTCTCCTATCCTTAGCCTCTCGGTGGACGCCGGCCATTGCAACTAATTCGGTCACCATGGCAGGGAAAGGTAGATTTCCCTTGGCATGAATGCGCCCCATGGATTGGCGAATGGCATGCGAAATGTCGACCGGTTTCTCGGTTAAGATGCACCATATCAATAATGCAAGCTCGGCGGTAATGGATGACCCATGGGTGCTCGGGAGCACGTAGTGGGCTAGAATTTGGGCCCATGCCGTAGCTTCTTGAGTGAGGTAGCGGGCATGTAAACCCTTTGGGCGTTGCTTTATGGTCCCCCGAATCGAACGCACGGTCATCGCATGCAGTCAAGACTTCTTGGTAGGCATCATATCCATCCGTCAACGGCCCAATCCCAAGGACTTCTCGGATGGTTTCCACTGTGACTGACACTTGCTTCCGGTGCACAAATATTGATGTGAGAAGGGGTGAGTGGTAGTTGGAGTAGAATTCCACCACCCATGAGAGATTGGCCTCCTTTGGTTGCCTCAAGAGGAACTTCCATTGCCTCCGATTAATGTGTGGCATCACCATCGGAGTGAGGTGAGCCAGTAGGACTAGAAGAGGCTCCGGGTGATAATTCCTTTCAATCATTCTTGAGTAAATAAGTTCGCAGTAGCGGTTAGGGAACTTATTTGAATCCTTTGGAGGGTTTTCCTTCTCTAGAACATCAACGGGGCCCTTAGCCTTCTTTAGGAGTGGCTTGGCCGTGAGTTCTTGGGGCACTCTATTGGAAGCTGGCTTCTTCGGGGCTTTCCCTTTGTTCCTTTTGATTACCATCCTGTGATAGCAAAGAAAGGGGATAATATCAAACCCAAAGAAGCGTAATTGAATGCGATGATGCAAATGAAGAGTTATGCCATAAGAAGAATATGGGTATCATTGTTACATGACAGCTGCAACATGTAACTCAGATAACATGTGATGAGCAAGGCAAATCATTTGCATGTGGTGCAAGGGTGGTTTAAGTATGCAAGTAAGAAGCATGAGAGGCATACACCCTCAAATACCAAAGTGGGAGTCAATTTATGAAAAGGTGAGTGGATGGATTGCAAAATGTGGGGATGCACCCAAAAGTGGTTAGTTAAGAGGCAATTAGTCAAAATGAGCTCAAAACTCAAGTATGCCTTTCATCAAACACTTGGCGTGCAACCTTTTTGTAGTATGTAATTAGATGCAAGTGAAAGCAATGTAACAATCCACAATCCAATATTAATGATTACAGTGCACAGTGGGTGTAAGAAAATCAAGCAACACATCTCATCTATCAATGCAAGAGAATGTAGGACCCAAATGCCTATGAAGAGTTAAATGGAAGAAAGAAAGAAACAAAAACACCCCAAAGAAGTAGCTAAAAAGATGTAGGGGAAAAGAAAGGGACTACCTAAAACAAGTTGAAATTGAAGATTAAGAATCAAAAATAGAGAAGTAGAGCAATAGGGGAGCTTAGTAAAGTACCTTGAGAGAGATGGAAATGGATATGGGGGAGGAGGTTGGAAAGTGGAATGATGGAAGATGGGGGGACAATGTAGGGGCCACCGGAAGTAGGTGGTCGGAGGTGGTTGGAAGGAAGGAGAAAGTGTAAGAGGGGGAGGGGTAGTGGAGGGGGGAGAAGAAGAAAAGTGGAAAAAGAATGAAGGGGGGCAAGTGTGTTCTTATTAAATCTGGCGTCGAGCACCCACGCGTGCGCGCCTGGCGCGCGCTCGCGCAGAGAAGCGAGGTG
>NC_029780.3:26942211-26945068 GCF_000817695.3 Arachis duranensis | reverse complement strand
AGAGTGGCCTAACTCTCTAGAATATGTGCCAAGAGTGCACAAAGGTAATTGGCGCGCGCGCGCACGGTGCGCTAGCGCGTCGATCCGCAGATTTGTTGAAGCGTGCGTACGCGCCATGTGCGTGCACGCGTGGTTGGCCTGTGCCTCAAGCATGGGGCTGGCGTAGGGTGGGCTTAACTCTCTGGAAAACGTATGGGGGGGTTGTTTTTGTCGATCCACGCGTCCGCGCACGGTGCGCTTGCGCGGATGGTCGACAATTGCTTCAAGGACGCGCGCGCGCCAGGTGCGCGCACGCGCCGAAGGGTGTGTTTTCCAAAATTTTGCATGTTTTTGCACCACCTATGGCATTCCAACCCTCTAAACAGCCACTTAAGCACTATAGAAGGATGTGTTAACTTGATACTACCAAAATGAACTCAACAAATGAAGCAAAATTAGAATTGAAATCTAACTACAACTATTTCTATTACCTAGGTACCAATCATGAAGTCAAGTGTTAAGCAAGTGTCAATCAAGGAATGATGCAATGGTTATGTACAAAGGAAGATCTTACCATGGTGGGGTGTCTCCCACCTAGCACTTTTGTTTACCGTCCTTAAGTTGGACTTCCACTAGCTCAAAGTTCTTGTTCAAGAGAGGCATCCCTCAAGAGGAATACTTCAAATTCCTTGGAGTTCCTTCTTTGCTCACCATGGTACAATTTGAGACGGTGCCCATTTACCTTGAAAATGTCCGGACTTGATGGGTGGCGCAAGTGGTAGACCCCAAAAGGTTCTACTTTCTCCACTTGGTAGGGTCCATCCCACCTTGATCTAAGCTTTTCGGGTAGTAGTCTCAACCTTGAGTTGTAAAGAAGGACTAGGTCACCGGGTCGGAATTCCCTTCTCCTAATGTTCTTGTCATGGATGGCTTTCATCTTTTCCTTGTAAAGTCTAGAATTGTCATAAGCTTCTAATCTTAAGCATTCCAATTCAACTAATTGAAGCTTTCTCTCTACTCCGGCTCCACCCAAACTCAGATTGCATTCCTTTATGGCCCAATAAGCTTTGTGTTCGATTTCTACCGGTAAATGGCATGCTTTCGGTAGGTGGCATGCTTTACCGTATACAAGCCTAAAGGGGCTCATGCCAATGGGTGTTTTGTAAGCCGTTCGATATGCCCATAGTGCATCGGAGAGTTTAGCGCTCCAATCCTTCCGATTCGGCTTCACAACCCTTTCCAACACATGTTTGATTTCCTGGTTAGAAACCTCAGCTTGGCCGTTTGTCTGAGGGTGGTAGGCCGTGGCGACTTTGTGTATGATGCCGTACTTCCTCATTAGGCTGTCCATTTTTTTGTTATAAAAGTGGGATCCTTGGTCACTTATAATTGCTCTTGGGGAGCCAAAGCGACAAATGATATTGTTCCTCACAAAAGAATAAACAACATGAGCATCATCCGTTCGGGTGGGGATTGCCTCCACCCATTTTGACACATAATCGACGGCTAACAAAATGTAGAGAAAGCCATTGGAATTTGGAAATGGTCCCATGAAGTCGATTCCCCATACATCAAAGATTTCACAAAAAAGCATATTTTGTTGGGGGATTTCGTCCTTCTTAGAAGTATTTCCAAACCGAATGCATTGGGGGCAAGATTTGCAATAGAGAGAAGAATCTTTGAGAAGTGTTGGCCACCAAAATCCGCAATCAAGGACCTTTCTTGCCGTTCTTTGGGGGCCATAGTGGCCACCTCCTTCGGAAGCATGGCAAGCGTCCAAGATTGCTTGGAATTCGGTTTGAGGTATGCACCGTCGCACTATTTGGTCCGCTCCACACCTCCACAAATAAGGATCGTCCCAAACATAGTATTTGGATTCGCTTTTCAGCTTATCCTTTTGATGTTTGCTGAGATTGGGAGGGAGAGTGCGTGAAACCAAGTAGTTTGCTATTGGTGCATACCAAGGAACTACTTCCGAGATTGCATGCAAACCATCTAGAGGAAATGAGTCATTGATAGGAGTGGTGTCGCCTTTTGTGTGTTCGAGGCGACTTAGATGGTCCGCCACTTAGTTTTGGGAACCATTCCTATCTTTGATCTCCAAGTCAAATTCTTGCAACAAAAGCACCCAACGAATTAATCTCGGTTTCGATTCCTTTTTGGCCAATAAGTACTTTAGTGCCGCGTGATCTGAGTACACTACAACCTTGGAACCAAGTATATAGGCTTGGAACTTGTCCAAAGCAAAAACAATGGCTAGGAGTTCCTTTTCGGTTGTAGTGTAGTTGGATTGGGCACCGTCTAGTGTTTTGGAAGCATAAGCTATGACGTAGGGGATCTTACCTTCGCGTTGTGCTAACGCGGCTCCTATCGCATAATTTGAGGCATCGCACATGATTTCAAATGGTTGAGTCCAGTTCGGTCCTCGCACAATAGAGGCTTGTGATGAGTGGATAATTTGTACGCTTTTTGGCATTGTTTTTAGTATGTTTTTAGTATGATCTAGTTAGTTTTTAGTATATTTTTATTAGTTTTTAGTTAAAATTCACTTTTCTGGACTTTACTATGAGTTTGTGTGTTTTTCTGTGATTTCAGATATTTTCTGGCTGAAATTGAGGGACCTGAGCAAAAATCTTATTCAGAAACTAAAAAGGACTGCAGATGCTGTTGGATTCTGACCTCTCTGCACTCGGAGCGGATTTTCTGGAGCTACAGAAGCCCAATTGGCGCGCTCTCAACGGCGTTGGAAAGTAGACATCCTGGGCTTTCCAGCAATATATGATAGTCCATACTTTGTCCAAGTTTTGATGGCCCAAACCGGCGTTCAAAGTCACCCTCAGAATTCCCAGCGTTAAACGCCGGAACTGGCACAAGAATG
>NC_029780.3:26940653-26941465 GCF_000817695.3 Arachis duranensis | reverse complement strand
TTCCTACCAATGAATTACATAAGTATCTCTATCTTTATCTTTATGTTTTATGCGTTTATCACCATACCCATTTGAGTTTGCCTGACTGAGATTTACAAGGTGACCATAGCTTGCTTCATACCAACAATCTCTGTGGGATCGAGCCTTACTCGCGTAAGGTTTATTACTTGGACGACCCAGTACACTTGCTGGTTAGTTGTGCGAAGTTGTAGTGATCACAATTTCGTCCACCAAGTTTTTGGCGCCGTTGTCGGGGATTGTTGAGTTTGGACAACTGACGGTTCATCTTGTTGCTTAGATTAGGTTTTTTTTTTCGGAATTCTAAAAGATGAATTCTAGAGTTTCATGATGATTTGTTGAAGTCTGGCTGGCTGTGAAGCCATGTCTAATTTCATTGGACCGAGGTTTCAACTTATCATCACAAGAGCATGTTGATTTCTATCAATCTTGCTGTTGGAGCAGTGATCTGCTAAGGTTTGGCTGGCCATTGGCCATGTCTAGTGTTTTGGACCGAAGCTTTCTTTGAAAGCTTGGTTGGCTGTGAAGCCATGTCTAATTCCTGGACCGGAGTCTTAGACTAAACATTGCATGATTCCTGGAACTCTCATTAAGAATTTTGATACCTTTATTTTCTTTTTCCACTTAATTTTCGAAAAATCACAAAAAAATTTTTTTTACAAAGTCATAAAATCCAAAAATATTTCTTGTTTGAGTCTAGTGTCTCATGTTAAGTTTGGTGTCAATTGCATGCATTCATTCATGTGTCTTAAGGATCTTCAAATAATTCTTGATGATTTCTTACTCTAATCTTT
>NC_029780.3:26937947-26938256 GCF_000817695.3 Arachis duranensis | reverse complement strand
TCACTCAAAGTTTCATGACTGAAACAAGGTCCTCCATTAGAAACTTGGAGGCACAAGTGGGTCAGCTGAGCAAGAGAATTACTGAACTCCCTCCTAGTACTCTCCCAAGCAATACAGAAGAAAATCCAAAAGGAGAGTGCAAGGCCATCAACATGGCCGAATATGGAGAGGAAGAAGAGGCAGTGAATGCCACTGAGAAAGACCTCAATGGACGTCCACTGGCCTCCCATGAGTTCCCCAATGAGGAACCATGGGAATCTAAGGCTCAAAATGAGACCATAGAGATTCCATTGGACTTACTTCTGCCAT
>NC_029780.3:26937082-26937693 GCF_000817695.3 Arachis duranensis | reverse complement strand
GGCCTTGTGTGACTTAGGGTCAAGTGTAAACCTCATGCCTCTCTCTGTAATGGAGAAGCTAGGGATCTTTGAGGTATAAGCTGCAAGAATCTCACTAGAGATGGCAGACAACTCAAGAAAACAAGCTTATGGACTTGTAGAGGATGTTCTGGTAAAAATTGAAGACCATTACATCCCTGCCGATTTCATAGTCCTAGAGACTGGGAAATGCATGGATGAATCCATCATCCTTGGCAGACCCTTCCTAGCCACAGCAAAGGCTGTGATTGATGTTGATAGAGGAGAATTGATCATTCAAGTGAATGAAGAATCCCTTGTGTTTAAGGCTCAAGGATATCCCTCTGTCACCATAGAGAGGAAGCATGAAGAGCTTCTCTCAAAACAGAGCCACACAGAGCCCCCACAGTCAAACTCTAAGTTTGGTGTTGGGAGGCCATAACCAACTTCTAAGTTTGGTGTTGAACCCCCACATTCAAACTCTAAGTTTGGTGTTGGGAGGTTCCAACATAGCTCTGAGCATTTCTGAGGCTCCATAAGAGTCCTCTGTCAAGCTAATGACATTAAAGAAGCGCTTGTTGGGAGGCAACCCAATCTTATATTTTATCTATTTT
>NC_029780.3:26935265-26936507 GCF_000817695.3 Arachis duranensis | reverse complement strand
TGGGCGTTTAACGCCAGAAAGGGGCACCAGACTGGCGTTAAACGCTAGAAAAGGGCAAGAAGCTGGCGTTAAACGCCAGAAATGGGCACCAGCCCGGCGTTTAACGCCAGAAATGGCTAAAAACGCATTTTTTCTTGCCATTTGGTGCAGGGATGACTTTTCCTTGACACCTCAGGATCTGTGGACCCCACAGGCCCCCACCTACCCTACACTCTCTCTCTCTTCTTCACCCATTCACCAATCACCTCAACACCTCTTCCCCAAAAACCCTTCACCTATCAAATCCCATCTTTCTCTTCACCACTCACATCCATCCTTCATAAAATTCCACCTACCTCACCCTTCAAATTCAAACCACTTTCCCTCCCAAACCCTCCCATACATGACCGAACCAAGCCCCTCCCCAATTCTATATAAACCCATCTTCACTACTTCATTTTCATACAACCTAAACACCACTTCTTCCCCTTTTGGCTGAACACAAAGCCATTCCCTTCTTCCTCATTTCTTCTTCTTCTACTCTCTTCTTTCCTCTTTTGCTCGAGGACGAGCAAACCTTTTAAGTTTGGTGTGGTAAAAGCATTGCTTTTTGTTTTTCCATAACCATTTATGGCACCTAACGCCGGAGAAACCTCTAGAAAGAAGAAAGGGAGGACAAAAGCTTCCGCCTCCGAGTCATAGGAGATGGAGAGATTCATCTCAAGGGTGCATCAAGACCACTTCTATGAAGTTGTGGCCTTGAAGAAGGTGATCCCCGAGGTCCCTTTTTCACTCAAAAAGAGTGAATATCCGGAGAGTTTTTAGTCCGGAAAATGTAAGGTTGGCATTCAACTTGCCCATGATGCAAGGAGATGAACATCCTTACACTAGAAGGGTCAAATTTGATCAAAGGTTGGACCAAGTCCTCACAGTCATATGTAAAGAGGGTGCCCAATGGAAGAGAGATTCAAGAGGGAAGCCGGTTCAATTGAGAAGGCATGACCTCAAGCCCGTGGCTAGAGGATGGTTGGAGTTCATTCAACGCTCAATCATTCCCACTAGCAACCGGTCCGAAGTTACCATAGACCGGGCTATCATGATTCATAGCATCATGATTGGAGAAGAAATAGAAGTTCATGAGATTATAGCTCAAGAACTCTATAAGGTGGCGGACAAGTCCTCTACCTTGGCAAGGTTAGCCTTTCCTCATCTCATTTGTCACCTCTGTTATTAAGTTGGAGTTGACATAGAGGGAGACATCCC
>NC_029780.3:26931261-26933589 GCF_000817695.3 Arachis duranensis | reverse complement strand
TCTAACCTTGTCTGTGGTATTCTGAGTAGGATTCAATGATTGAATGACTGTGACGTGCTTCAAACTCTTGAGGACGGGGCGTTAGTGACAGACGCAAAAGAATCACTTGATTCTATTCCGGCCTGATCGAGAACCGATAGATAGATAGCCGTGCTGTGACAGGGTGCGTTGAACATTTCCACTGAGAGGATGGGAGGTAGCCACTGACAACGGTGAAACCCTTGCTTAAGCTTGCCATGGAAAGGAGTAAGAAGGATTGGATGAAGACAGTAGGAAAGCAGAGGGACGGAAGGGACAGCATCTTCATACGCTTATCTGAAATTCCTACCAATGAATTACATAAGTATCTCTATCTTTATCTTTATAGTTTTATTCGTATATCACCATACCCATTTGAGTTTGCCTGACAAGATTTACAAGGTGACCATAGCTTGCTTCATACCAACAATCTTTGTGGGATCGACCCTTACTCGCGTAAGGTTTATTACTTGGACGACCCAGTACACTTGCTGGTTAGTTGTGCGAAGTTGTAGTGATCACAATTTTGTCCACCAGCTTTTGTCAATGCTACCTTGAGTTTGTCATATGCTTCCATACATTCCTTGCTTAGCTCAAATTCAGTGTCCTTTTGTAGTAGTCGAGAGAGAGGTAAGGCTACCTTGCTAAAGTCTTTGATGAATCTCCTATAAAATCCTGCATGTCCAAGAACAGAACGAACTTCCCTCTCGGAGGAGGGGTAAGGTAGACTAGATATGACATTTATTTTTGCCGGATCTACGGAGATGCCTTCTTTTGAGACTATATGTCCCAAAACAATGCCTTGTTTGACCATGAAATGACATTTTTTAAAATTTAAAACAAGGTTTGTTTTGGTGCATCTTTCTAAGACTTTTTCAAGGTTACCTAAGCAATGATCAAATGAATCACCGTACACACTAAAGTCATCCATAAAAACTTCCATACATTGCTCTAGAAAGTCCGCAAATAAGCTCATCATGCATCTTTGAAACGTTGCCGGTGCGTTGCATAGGCCAAATGGCATACGCTTGTAAGTGTACGTTCCAAAGGGGCAAGTGAATGTGGTTTTTTCTTGGTCCTCTAGAGCAATATAAATTTGGAAGTATCCGGAATAACCATCAAGAAAGCAATAATATGATTTACCGGCTAGTCGATCAAGCATTTGATCAATGAACGGTAGTGGAAAGTGATCTTTTCTTGTGACCGCATTCAACCTTCGGTAGTCTACGCATACTCTCCAAGAATTTTGCACTCTTGTTGCTATAAGTTCACCGCTTTTATTTTTGATTGTGGTCACCCCGGATTTCTTTGGCACCACTTGGACCGGGCTTACCCACTCGCTATCCGAGATAGGATAGATGATGTCCGTTTCAAGTAGCTTAGTGACTTCTTTTTTCACAACCTCAAGAATAGTTGGATTAAGTCTCCTTTGAGGTTGTCGGACCGGTTTTGCTCCTTCTTCAAGAAATATGCGATGCTCGCATACTTGGGGGCTTATTCCCACTAGATCCGCCAAAGTCCACCCGATTGCCCTTTTATTTTTCCTCAATACATTTAGCAATTTTTCTTCTTGTTGAGGAGTTAACTCTTTTGCAATTATCACGGGGAGCTCTTGGGCTTCATCAAGATATGAGTACCTTAAATGGAGTGGTAGTGGCTTCAATTCCATCTTTTTGTCATTCTTTGAAGTTTGAGTTTCCGGATGGTTTGTATGGTGTGTGGTGTTTAAATCGCTTGGACCTTCATTTGTTTCTTCAATCATGTACTTCTCATCTAACTTTGCAAGGTGTACTTCGGCAACCATGTTGTCAATTGGGTCACACCGGAATAGAGAGTGATTCTCCGGTGGATGCTTCATTGCTTCTTCTAGGCTGAAACTTACGACTCTCCCATTGATGAGCGGATAATTTATACGCTTTTTGGCATTGTTTTTATATAGTTTTTAGTAAGTTTAAGCTACTTTTAGGGATGTTTTCACTAGTTTTTATGTTAAATTCACATTTCTGGACTTTACTATGAGTTTGTGTGTTTTTCTATGATTTCAGGTAAATTCTGACTGAAATTGAGGGATTTGAGCAAAACTCTGAAGAAGGCTGACAAAAGGACTGCTGATGCTGTTGGAATCTGACCTCCCTGCACTCGAAATAGATTTTCTGGAGCTACAGAACTCCAATTGGCGCGCTCTCAACGGCGTTGGAAAGTAGACATCCAGGGCTTTCCAGCAATATATAATAGTCCATACTTTATTCGAAGAATGACGACGTAACTTGGCGTTGAACGCCAAGTACAAGCTGCTGTCTGGAGTTAAAC
>NC_029780.3:26925206-26926065 GCF_000817695.3 Arachis duranensis | reverse complement strand
TAGTAGAGGACATGCTAGTAAAGGTTGAAGGCCTTTACATCCCTACTGATTTCATAATCCTAGACACTAGGAAGGAAGATGATGAATCCATCATCCTAGGAAAACCTTTCCTAGCCACAGCAGAAGCTGTGATAGAAGTCAACAGAGGAGAGTTAATCCTTCAATTAAATGGGGAATACCTTGTGTTTCAGGCACATGGCCATCCCTCTGTGACAAAAGAGAGTAAGCATGAAGAGCTTCTCTCAGTTCAAGGTCAAGAAGAGCCCACACAGTCAAACTCTAAGTTTGGTGTTGTGAGGCCACAACCAAACTCTAAGTTTGGTGTTCAAACTCCATGTCCAAACTCTAAGTTTGGTGTGGAGACAACACATTCAAATTGACTTGATCATCTTGTGGCTCCATGAGAGCCACTGTCAAGCTATTGACATTAAAGAAGCGCTTGTTGGGAGGCAACCCAATTTTATTTATCTAATTTTATTTTATTTTGTTTCTTTGTTATTTTTGTGTTTAATTAGGTACATGATCATGAGGAGTCACGAAAAAAATCAAAAAAAAATTAATTCACCCTGGAGGACGCACGGGCCGGCGTTCAGCGCCCAGAAGATGCATCTGGCCAGCGTTCAGCGCCAGAACAGAGCATCTTCCTGGCGCTGAACGCCCAAAACAAGCTACATCCTGGCGCGTTTAACGCCAGAACGTGCACCATTCTGGCGCTGAACGCCAGAAACAAGCAACAACCTGGCGTTAAATGCCAGGAAGGTGCACAGAGAGGACAAACTGGCGCTGAACGCCAGAAACAAGCATGAAACTGGCGTTCAACGCCAGAAACATGCATTACATGGGCGTTGAACGCCCAGAA
>NC_029780.3:26898469-26922489 GCF_000817695.3 Arachis duranensis | reverse complement strand
GATTTACCGGCTAGTCGATCAAGCATTTGATCAATAAATGGTAGTGGAAAGTGATCTTTTCTTGTGGCCGCATTCAACCTTCGGTAGTCTATGCATACTCTCCAAGAATTTTGCACTCTTGTCGCTATAAGTTCACTGCTTTCATTTTTGATGTCCGCTTCAAGTAGCTTAGTGACTTCTTTTTTCACAACCTCAAGAATGGTTGGATTAAGTCTCCTTTGAGGTTGTCGGACCGGTTTTGCTCCTTCTTCAAGAAATATGCGATGCTCGCATACTTGGGGGCTTATTCCCACTAGATCCGCCAAAGTCCACCCGATTGCCCTTTTGTTTTTCCTCAATACATTTAGCAATTTTTCTTCTTGTTGAGGGGTTAACTCTTTTGCAATTATCACAGGGAGTTCTTGGGCTTCATCAAGATATGAGTATCTTAAATGGGGTGGTAGTGGCTTCAATTCCATCTTCTTTTCATTCTTTGAAGTTTGAGTTTCTGGATGGTTTGTATGGTGTGTGGTGTTTAATTTGCTTGGACCTTCATTTGTTTCTTCAATCATGTACTTCTCATCTAACTTTGCAAGGTGCACTTCGGCAACCATGTTGTCAATTGGGTCACACCGGAATAGAGAGTGATTCTCCGGTGGATGCTTTATTGCTTCTTCTAAGTTGAAACTTACGACTCTCCCATCTATTTCAAATGAGTAGGTTCCCGAGTAGGCATCTAGCTTAAATCTAGAAGTTCTCCAAAATGATCTTCCAAGTAGGATAGATAATGCTCTCTCGGTTTCGCTTGATGGCATTTCAAGGACATAGAAGTCAATTGGAAACACCAACCCTTTGATATTCACCAATACATCTTCCGCAACACCCGTCACAGTTATTATGCTTTTATCCGCTAGGACAAATCTTGCCGTCAACCTTTTTAGTGGTGGCAACTTCAATAACCGGTAGACGGAGAGCGGCATGATGCTAACACATGCTCCGAGGTCACACATACAATCGATAAATTGAATTCCATTGACGGTGCAAGTGACCATACAAGGGCCCGGATCATCACACTTCTCGGGCAATGCTCCCATTAAAGCGGAAATAGAACTCCCCAATGGGATGGTTTCCAATTCAAGAATTATATCCTTGTTCATGCATAGATCTTTAAGGAATTTTGCATATCTAGGAACTTGATGGATAGCATCAAAGAGGGGGATGGTTACCTCAACTTTCTTGAACATTTCTACCATTTTGGGGTCGAGTTCTATGCGCTTTTTAGCTTTCTTCGCAAGTGTTGGGAATGGGAGTGGTTGAGCAATTTCTTCTTCCAAGGTTCTCTTGGCCTTGGGGGTCTCCTTTGTTGGTTGAGCTTCATCCTCAATTATAACTTGTGGTGTCTCCTCTTCCTCTACTTCTTCTATACCTATTCTCTCCTCCTCTTGGGCGATTGTCATGGGATTTGAGTCCTTTGCTCCTTTCTCCTTTAATTGTGTTCCAGATCTAAGGGTGATGGCATTTATGCCCCCCTTAGGATTGGGTTGAGGTTGAGAGGGAATGACGCTTTGGATTGGGGGTTGAGGAGTGGGGTTTGATGGTGTATCCATTCGTGCAAGAAGAGCTTGTAGTGTAGAGGTGAGGCCAGTGAGGCCGGAAGCAAGTGTGTTTTGTAGTTCCTTTTGGCCTTAGATGATGGTCCGGAGTGTTTCGTCTTGGTTGGAGGGGGTGGTTGCATATGTGAGTTGAGGGGTTTGTGATTGGTTGGGTGGTGGTCTTTGATGTGGTGGTTGGTATGTTTGGTAGTTTCTTTGTGGGTTTTGTTGGTTGTATGGTTGATTTTGTTGGTTGTATGGTGGCCGGTTTTGTGAGAAATTTTGTGAGTTATTGTTCCATCTTTGACCTCCTCCGTTGTTGTTGTTGTCCCTATTTCCTTGTTGATGATTGTCTCTCCAATTTTGATTATGGTACCCGCTCCCTTGATTGTAGTTTCCTCCTTGATAAGGGTGCCCTTGGTTAGGATTACCGCCTTGGTAGTACCCTTGATTTGGGCGGTCATAGAAATTATGGGTAGCCGCCAAAGTGTTGTCTTCTTGAAGGCTTGGGCACTCATCCGTGTAGTGGGAATAGCAAGAACAGATGCCACACACTTTTTGAGGGACCAATTGTTGATTGTGTTGTTGAGGGGGGGGGAGGTGTTGTTGGTATGATTGAGGTTGTTGTGGTTATTGTTGGTTCAATTGGAGTTGCTTCAAGATGGATGTCATTTCACTCAAGGATTAAGTTAGAGCGGTGGTTTCACTACTAGTTGATACCTCATTCACGGTTCTCGGGTGGTTGACTCTTCGTCTCATATGTTGATTGGATTCGGCTAAGTCAATGATAAGTTGCCATGCCTCCTCCGCTGTTTTATATTTAGACAAAGAACCATTGCTAGAGGTGTCCAAGAGAGTTCTATCTTGTTCTCGCATCCCTTGACATATGTATCCAAGCAATACTTGAGTGTCAAGCATGTGATTAGGGCATGCGCCTAGTAGCTTACGAAACCGTTCCCAATACTCGTATAGCGGTTCCGTTTCACCTTGCACAATACAAGACATTTCCTTCCTTAGCCTATCCATCTTCTCTGGAGGCAAGAATTTATCCAAGAATCCTCTTCTAAGTAGGTCCCAATCAGAGGTGACTTCACTAGATAGAGTGTAGAACCATTCTTTCGCCTTATCCTCAAGAGAGAAAGGGAAAGCAAACAACCATATAGCAACTTCATCGGATCCTTCCCGTCTAGTGGTTGAGCATATACAATGAAAGTCCTTGAGATGTCGAATAGGGTCTTGTGGGGGAAGCCCGTGAAACTTAGGTAGGAGGTTGATCAAAGCGGTCTTCAATTCAAAGTTTGCATTCAAGTTGGGATGAGTTACATGAAGGGGTTGAAGGACATAATCCGGTGCACCCGCTTCCTTGATGGTAACCCTCCTCGGAGCATCCATGGTGTTAGTACCTAAAACGAAAGAAGAGCTGTTAGTGATATTGATGGAAGTATGACTAATGCCTTCTTTGAGTGACGGTTCAATGTTCACTTTTAGTAAGGTGGTTGAGGTGGTGGAGACCTCTTCACCTTTCCCAAACTTTAGCCGCCTCCGAGCTTGTCTAATATGAAACAAAGTTCTTTCTATTTCCGGATCAAAGGGGACTAAGCTCGGATTCGGTTGTGAACGTGTCATGCAATGAAGGGGAAGTGAGATTCATGGTAACGATGAGGGGTTAATCACTTGAACAAATTACAATGAAATGCAACTATGTACATATATACACATTTATTCCAAACAATAACATGGCACACTAAGCAAGTTCCCCGGCAACGGCGCCATTTTGATAAACGAAATTTAGCATGTCGATTTAGAATTCAATGATGAATATAATTGTGAGTATAGTCTAATCGACACTTAAACTTCGCACCAAACAATCCTACAATCTATAACCGAGAGTACTAGTCTCCCGAGTCGTCCTCCCTTGGAATTGCTAGAGTGTGCATCTTATTGATTAGAAAGCCTTGTTATGATTCTTTGAAGGTTTTAGCAAAATAGAAAACAAACAATCAATCCTTAGAAGACTTGGCTTAGGGTTGGCATTAGAAATTCTATCCTTATAGTTCTTTCAATGATGACAACAATTAGGCCTTGCTTCATTTAGTTAACCCCTAGGTATAGAGGAAAGTCAAATGTAAGTAATCAACTTGAGTCACAAGTCCTAGTTTTACCTTATGGAAATCTAGCTTTAGTGTACTCCAAGTCAATTAACAATCCTTAATTCTAAATCAACAATTGACACAACTATTCAACTTGTTCTAATGGCCCAAACCCTATGCCAAATAAGAAACTTTTACTCTATAACTAGTGTTGGCATTTCATCAAACATTTGGTGAGCAAGAGTGAAAGCCATGGTAAAATTTAGAAGAACGTAGAATTAAAAGTATTTCAACACAAGGAACTAACAACAATTAACAAAGAACAACAATGGAAATGAAATTCTAGAAGAATTGATTAAATCCAAAACTACAAAATTGAATCCAAGATCTATGAGAATTGAGCAATTACAAACACTACTTGAGATTAGAGAAGAAGATCTATGACATGAACAAAATGAATTGAGAATTGCAATGGATCTCACCAAAGAGTGAATGAAAATTCAGAAATTGGATGAAGATGAACCCTAATGAGAGCTTTGAATCTCTCTCCTTCTCCACAAGTGTAACTAACTATCTCCCAAAATATCTAGAATCTAGAAAATGAGCTAAAAAGTCCTTAACCCTTGTTCCCTTGGTCTTCTTAAGCTTTTCCCGCCAGGGCACTTCCCAAAAATGGGATTCCCAACTGCCTCCACGCCCAAGTCACGTGGCTCTTTAAAAAAATCCTATTCGAACATCGGCGCGCACGCGCCCATGCTGAGATTTCCAAAGTTCAATTCTCATGCTCCCTTCCTTTGCACCCGTCCTCCTTCTCTCTTCTGGTCCATCCCTGCCCTATATTCTGAAACCACTTAACACACAGGTCACGGCATCGAATGGCATCAAGAGAAGATAAGAAATGTATCTAATTTAGTGCAAAATAGGCATGTTTTCATCCATGAGGCAAAATTAGGAACGGAACACAAAGTCTTGTATTTTCATCTAGAAAGTGTGCGGAATTATTGATAAAACCCCTGAAATCAGCACAAGATAAACCCTCAAAATGGGGTATATCAATTACATGGATTGTCCTAAGTTAGATGGAATAGTTTATGTTAATTAAGGATTCAAATTTTAGTCCACTTGGCCAAATACAATCCTACCTTGACCCTAACCCCATTACAACCCTTAAAAGACCTCTTGATTTGTGTATTGGTGCATTAAATTTATGTTGATTGTTAGATGAAGAGCAAGCCTTAGAAAGCAAGGTTAGTAGAAAATCAAGAGAATCGAACCTAAAACACTTGAGTGATTAGAGTGATATACACTACTAGTGATGGTTCGATGCTTGATTCTTTGTTCCCGGCTTTCATGAGCTATTTTCTTCTACAAGTCTATTTGTATTGTATTTTGCGATTTGAATTAGTGAAATCCAGTTCATATTTGTCTTGAAGAACTTATTTATTTTTAACCAAGTAGGTAGAAATATTTTGCATTTAGTTGCATTCATAGGTTGCATCTCATACATTCTATCATTCCTCTTCATTCCTTTATAGCTTCTCTTGAGTTTAGCATGAGGACATGCTAATGTTTAAGTGTGGGGAGGTTGATAAAACCATATTTCATGGTTTATCTTGTGCTCAATTGAGTGGTTTTTATCAACTCTTTACCCATTTATTCATACTATTTGCATGGTTTTACATTTGCCTTCCTAATTATGTGCTTTGATTGAAAACATGCTTCTTTGGCCTTAAGTTCCCTATGTTTAATCCTCTCTTATTACAATTAGATGCCTTGATATGTGTGTTAAGTGATTTCAGAGATTACAAGGCAGGAATGACTCAGAGGATGGAAAGGAAGCATGCAAAAGTGGAAGGAATACAAGAAGTTGGAGAAACTGCTAAGCTGTCTAGCCTGACCTCTTCGCACTCAAACGGCTATAACTTTAGCTATAGAGGTCCAAATGATGCGGTTCCACTTGCGCTGGAAAGCTAACATCCGGGGCTTCGGTTTGATATATAATTTGCTATAGTGACTGTATAGATAGGTGACGCGAACGTGTCATCCACGCGGACGCGTCGCATCTGCGAAAATCAGCGTGGCAGATTTCGCAAACAGCAAATCCTGGGCTATTTCAAGCCCAGTTTCAAGCCCAGAAAACACAGATTAAAGGCTGCAAAGTGGAGGAATGAGGGGAGACTTCAGAAGGCTTTCATAATTCTCTTTTTATTATTTTAGATGTAGTTTTTAGTGAGAGAGGTTCTCTCCTCTCTCTCTTAGGATTAGGATGTAGGACTTCTCTTAGTTTTAGGAGTGACTCTCAATCCCATGTTCTTTATTTTTATTTATTTTTCAATGTTCCATGTTTAGATTGATTTTCTTGATTAATGTTATTTGAGATATTTTAGATTGATGACTGCTGTCTTTTATTTATATAAATAATTTGGATTTTCCTGTTGTCCAATTGGCTTATGAATGTCTTCCATGTTAGATTTTACTGCTTTGAATGAATTGAAGGTATTCCAGATATTTATGATTTTAATTTAGCTTTTTACATTCTTGGCTGTGGTTGATTAATTGGTGACCCTAAGGTTATCAGCTCCATTTTTGATTGAAAATTGGATTTCTTCATTTCATTAATTCATATTCCAATAACTCTAGCCTTTCCCAAGGAAAGACTAGGACTTGAGGATTCGAATTAATTCATCCACTTAACTTACCTTCATAGTTAGAGGTTAACAAAGTGGGAGAAAAATCCAATTCTCATCACAATTGATAAAGATAACTAGAATGGGACTTCCAGTTCTTATACCTTGCCAAGAGATGTTATTAGTATTATTTTATTTTACTTGTCATATAACATATTCCCACCTTACTTCCAAAACCCCAATTTTACCTTTTTCATAGCCAATAATAAGAACATACCTCCCTGCAATTCCTTGAGAAGACAACCCAAGGTTTAAATACTCGGTTATCAATTTTAAAGGGGTTTGTTACTTGTGACAACCAAAACGTTTGTACGAAGGGATTTCTGTCGGTTTAGAGACTATATCTACAACGCGACTGTTTTTATGAAATTTTTTACTGGCAAAAATCTTAACGTCAATCCCGCACCAAGTTTTTGGCACCATTACCGGGGATTGATAGTGATTAACAACTATTAGTTGTTTGATTGCTTAGATTAGGCATTTTATTTTTATTTTATTAAAATATATTTTTAATATTTTCAAAAAAAAAGAAAAAAATATTTTAATAGCACTAATATTTTTAGTAATTTTTAAAATTAAGTTTGGTGTTTTCTGGTTCAGGTTACCTCACTGGGAATTCTCTACACACTGACGTAGAGAGTTCCATTTTTTTCTTGTCTTCTGTTTATTTATGTGCAGGAACAGAGACAAAGAACATCTCTTAGACTTTGATCCTGAACTTGAAAGGACTTTCAGGTAGCGTTTACAACAAGCTAGACTTTGCAAGGCTGCAGAATCCACTATGGATCCTAACAATGCTGGTAATGCCAATATGGCAAATCCGAATGGGAATGAGTAACAAAGGAGAGTACTTGGCTATTACTCTGCTCCTACTGTAGATCTTTATGGAAAAAGCATCGTGGTGCCTCCTATAGCTACGAACAACTTTGAGTTGAAGCTACAACTGGTCACCCTGGTGCAACAAAAATGGCAGTATCATGGTCTTCCCCACGAAGACCCAAATCAGTTTATTTCTAATTTTCTGTAGATTTGTGATACTGTGAAGACAAATGGAGTGAACCCAGAGGTATACAAACTCATGCTTTTCCCATTTGCTCTGAGGGATGGAGCAAAGCTATGGCTAGATTTCCAACCCAAGGAGAGTCTGGAATACTTGGAACAAGGTTGTTACTGAGTTTTTCACTAAATTTTCCCACCAAAGAAGCTGACTAAGCTTTGGGTGGAGGTTCAGACCTTCAGGCAGAAGGATGGTGAAACTCTGTATGAAGCTTGGGAGAGATACAAGCTACTGACTAGGCATTGTCCTCCAAACATGTTCTCCAAGTGGACCCAACTAGATATCTTTTATGAAGGTTTGGGTGAAATGTCCAAGATGTGCTTAGATAATTCTGCAGGAGGTTCATTGCACAAGAAGAAGTCAGCAGAGGAGACTATTGAGCTTATTGAATTGGTTGCTAGTAACCAATATTTATACTCATCTAACATGAATCCTGTGAACTCTGAGGCTCCTCAAAAGAAGGGTGTCATGGAAGTAGAAGCTCTTAATGCTATTCTTGCTTAGAACAAGCTTATGTCTCAGCAAATAAGTCTACTTACTCAACACATGGGTGGCATGCAAGTCTCATCTATCAACACCCAAAATCCACCTCAAGAGGTCTCCTATGACATGGCAGGAAATTTAGTGCAAAATGATTATTATAATTATGCTCAATCCTCTTCTGAACAGGTCAATTACATGGGGAGTGGTTCTAGAAATCCCAAATAATGTCTCCTATTCTCAGACATACAATCAAGGATGGAGAAATCACCCAAATTTTGGGTGGAGAGACCAACCTCAGAGACCTCATAATTTTAACAATAATTCTCAGGACGGCTTCCAACAGAACAATTACAATAACTGCCAATTTCAGTCTCAGCAACAACAACCACCTCAGCAGGCTAACTCTAAATCCTAAGAAGATTCTAATTGAGAGATGATGATGAGTTTTATGTAGGAAACCAGAACCTCCATTAGAAACTTGAAAGTATAAATGGGCCAGCTGAGCAAGCAAATACCTGAGAGATCTGCAAGAACATTACCTGGTGATACAGTGGTGAACCCAAGAGAAGATTGCAAGGTTATTCAGTTGAGAAGTGGTAAAGTAGCTGGCTCTGAGACCAAGGCCAATGAAGAATTAGTTGAAAAAGAAGCTCCAGAGGAGAAGAAGGAAGAAGTAGAGTGTGCCCCTCCTAAGCGTGCAGATAACCCATTCCCTGATTCTCTTGGCACTTATCCTACCTTGCCAAAGGCTCCTGAATACAAGCCAAAAATGCCATATCCTCAGAGACTTCAAAAGGCTTCTAAAGAAAAGCAGTTTTCCAAATTTTTAGATGTCTTCAAGAAGCTACAGATCAACATTCCTTTTGCAGAGGCTCTTGAGCAAATGCCTCTTTATGCTAAATTTATGAAAGAGTTGTTGACCCATAAGAGAAATTGGAAGGAACAAGAAACAGTGGTGTTAACCAAGGAGTATAGTGCAATTATTCAACACAATCTCCCTGAGAAAATGCCAGACCCAGGGAGCTTTTTCATTCTTTGCACCGTTGGAGATGTCATCATTCAGAGAGCTTTATGTGACCTTGGAGCTAGCATCAATCTAATGCCACTTTCAGTGATGAAAAAGCTTCAAATTGAGGAGGCAAAACCCACTCGTATTTCTCTTCAACTTGCTGATCTTTCTATTAAATTACCTGTGGGTGTTGTTGAGGATTTATTTGTTAAAGTAGGGCCATTTATTTTTTCTGTTGATTTTGTTATATTAGACATGCAAGAGGAGGTAAAATCCTCTATTACACTTGGTAGACCCTTTTTAGCTATAGGTAGAGCTCTGATTGATGTGCAAAAGGATGAATTTACCCTGAGGTCGATGAAGAACAAGTGGTCCTAAATGTTTTTGAGGCTCTCAAACACCCTAATTATTCTGAAGGGTGCATGAAAATAGATGTTATTGAACCACTTGTTCAAGAGGTACTGAAAGCTGAGGTGCTTGATGACATTCTGGATCCTATTTCTGAGTATGAATTTAGTTGAAATTGATGATTCACCACCCCAGAAGGCTATAGTTTACACGCCTAAAGCAGAGGAGGAAGCCGCCAAGTTTGAGCTCAAACCTTTACCTCCTTCTCTGAAATATGTGTTCTTGGGTGAAAATGATTCATATTCGGTGATTATTAACTCTTCCTTGAAGCCTGAAGAGGAAGATGCGCTTGTTTCAGTGCTCAAGAGCCATAAAATAGCTCTTGGGTGGACCATTAGTGACTTGAAGGGGATTAGTCCAACCAAGTGTATACACAAGATCCTTTTGGAGGATGATGCTAAACCAGTTGTGCAACCACAAAGGAGACTCAATCCAACCATGAAAGAGGTGGTCCAAAAAGAGGTAACGAAATTATGGGAAGTAGGTATTATTTACCCTATTTCTGACAGTCCTTGGGTAAGTCATGTGCAGATAATTTTCAAGAAAGGAGGGATAACAGTGATCTAGAATGAAAAAAATGAGCTTATTCCTACAAGAACAATCATAGGATGGAGAATGTGTATAGACTACAAGAGGCTCAATACTGCTTCAAGGAAGGATCATTTTCCCCTGCCTTTCATTGATCAACTGCTTGAGAAGTTAGTTGGTCATGCTTTTTATTGTTTTCTAGATGGATATTCTGGATATAATCAAATTACATTGGACCCTCAAGATCAAGAGAAGACAACATTCACATGCCCCTTTAGAGTATTTGCCTACAGGAGAATGCTATTTGGACTTTGTAATGCTCCAGCAACCTTTCAGTAGTGTATGCTTTAAATTTTTTCTGACATGGTTGAAAAGTTCATTGAGGTATTCATGGATGACTTTTCTTTTTTTGGTAACTCTTTTGAATCATGCCTTAAGCATTTATCTCTTGTCTTGAAACGGTGTCAAGAATCAAACCTTGTTTTGAATTGGGAAAAATGCCATTTTATGGTCACAGAAGGTATTGTTCTTGGACACCGGATTTCAAGTAAGAGGATTGAGGTTGACAGAGTAAAGGTGGAGGTAATTAAAAAATTACCACCACTAGCAAATGCTAAAGTAGTCAGGAGTTTCTTGGGTCATGCAGGATTTTATAGGAGATTCATAAAGGACTTTTCTATAATTGCTAAACCATTGAGCAACATGTTGGTTGTTGATGTTCCTTTTGTTTTTTATTCTAATTGTCTGCATGCTTTTGAAACTCTGAAAGCAAACCTTATCAGGATTCTAAACCAAGATTAATCAGATGGGTGTTGCTTCTTCAGGAGTTTGATATTGAGATAAAAGACAGAAAAGGGTCAGAAAATCAAGTAGCTGACCATCTCTCTAGAATTGAGCCTAAAGCAGGAGTACAACCCCCCACAGCTGTGACTGAGACATTTTTGGATGAGCAGTTGTTTCCCATTCAGTAGGCTCCATGGTTTGCAGACATTGCAAATTATAAAGCCATGAATTTCATTCCAAAGGAGTACAACAGGCAATAAGTAAAGAAGCTATTGACGAATGCAAAGTACTACATTTGGGAGGAACCATATCTTTTTAAGAGGTGTTCAGATGGTATCATCCGAAGATGTGTCCTAGATGAAGAAACACATCAGATTCTCTGGCACTGTCATGGTTCAGATTATGGAGGCCACTTTGGTGGTGAAAGGACAGCTACAAAGGTCCTTCAGAGCGGATTCTACTGGCCGACTCTCTTCAGAGACTCAAGAGCATTTGTGAAGCACTGTGACAGATGTGAAAAGGCCATGAATCTCTCTGCCAACCATAAAATGCCACAGTAGGGAATTCTTGAGGTTGAGTTGTTTGATGTATGGGGTATTGACTTCATGGGACCTTTCCCACCCTCACATTCAAACAACTATATTTTAGTGGCAGTTGATTATGTGTCCAAATGGGTGGAAGCTGTGGCTCTACCTACCAATGATGCCAAGGTGGTGATGAGTTTTCTGTAGAGATATATCTTTAGCCGGTTTGGTATTCCAAGGACACTCATTAGTGATGGAGGAAGCCACTTCTGTAACAGACAGTTGGACTCTCTTCTGCAGAGATATGGAGTCCGTCATAAAGTGGCAACCCCTTATCACCCTCAGACAAGTGGGCAGGTTGAAGTTTCCAACAGGGAACTCAAGAGAATTCTAGAGAAGACCGTCAGTGTTTCAAGAAAGGACTGGTCTAGGAAGCTTGATGATGCTCTCTGGGCATACCGGACAGCTTACAAGACTCCTATTGGCATGTCCCCTTATCAATTGGTCTATGACAAAGCCTGTCACTTGCTAGTCGAGTTGGAGCATAAAGCCTACTGGGAAATTAGGTATCTGAACCTTGATTCGGAAGTTGCAGAAATTAAGCGAATGCTTCAGTTGAATGAGTTTGATAAATTCAGATACTCAACCTATGAGAATGCCAAGCTCTATAAGGATATAACTAAGCTATTGCATGACAAGAAGATAGCCATCAGAGTCTTTGAGCCAGGACAGAGATTTCTTCTGTATAATTCAAGGCTCAAACTCTTTCCAGGAAGAGAATTTTGACAAAAAATTTACAGTGAATGGCCAGAGGTTGAAGCACTATCTTGGAGGCGAGATTGATCGCCAGAGGTCCGCCCATATGCTGAATTAGCAGCACTGACTGTCAAGCTAGTGACGTTAAAGAAGCGCTTGTCGGGAGGCAACCCGATGATTTCATCATGTAGCTATTTTAGAACAGGAAGAGAATATTTCAAAAAAAAAAGAATTCCACACGCGCGCACCTGGTGTGCGTTCACGTCCATAGTGAATGCGAATTGAGTGAGATTGAACAGAATGTTGCGCTGTAGTTGTGTAGGAACTATGCCTCGCGCCCCAGCTCACCCACGCGTACGCGTCCCACTGGTTCTCGGCAATCAACACGGGAGCGCACATGGCACGCACGCGTGCCTTGAAAAATCAACGTAATTGGGTGGATGGCCAAGAGTTGTGCTGGCCTCGCGCTGGATTCATGCTAGAAGCACAGATTGATCCAGGGACACGTACGCGCTCTTTTTACCACTTGACAATCCACGCGCAGGTGCACTGGACGCATCCGCGTCCCTTCCCCTTTTCGCAACCCGCACGAACGCACGCAGTGCGGGTTCGCGTCGGTTGTGCCACACCAATTACTCAACACGCCACCCTGTTTTCATTCTCTCTCCCTCCCAAATCCTAATTCTCTCTTGTTCTTTTCTCCTTTTATCCTTCTTTTATCGTATTAATTATTTTTCCTCTCTGTTTTCAGTTCTTCTTTGCTTAAGGACAAGCAAACCTTTAAGTTTGGTGTTGACGCTTCGCTTATGCCTTTTCTGTTTAGCACCAAAGGGAGATGAATGTTCTTCATGGAGGAATGAGATGGCCACCAACATAACTGAGGTGGTTGAGTTCCTTTCATTCTATTTCTCTTCCGTTCCTATTTTGTTGTCTTCTGTTTTCTGTTGCTTTGATTGCTTGCATGATCTTTAGTACTTTTAGTTCCTAGATTTAGTTTCATTTTATTATTTGCTTTAATTTTGAAAAGTGTCTTAGGTATTGCTCACTAAACTTGAATCTAAAAAGAAAAGAAAAGAAGTGATGTATTGCTTGAGAAATTGAGTTTAATTTTAAGAGTAGTATTATTTACTTAAATGTGGTGGTATTTTCTGTGATTTTGAATGCATGACATGAATAATGCATATTTGAATTTGAATCAAAGAATGTTAATGTATAAGGAACAGGAATTTAGAAAACTATTATGAATTCCCTGCAATAAGTGAAAGTTTAATCCTTGAAGCAAAGAAATCAGCAAGAAAAAAAATAATTATATAATAATAAAAGCAAGGTCCAAGGCTCTGAGCATCAATGACTAGGGAGGTCAGACTTGATTAAAAGCTAAAAGAGTTGTTTCCCTAGTCATATGCTTGTGGTGTGATTGTGTCAAGTAATCCTTGAGACAGAACACTAAGAGTCGAGATCAATTGCATTTAACAAGAGTATGCCAAAGGCTTTGAGCACCACTGTCTGGGAATAACTGAAAGAAAAATCAAGACTTAAAGAGAGTTCCCCAGTTAAGTGCTTGTGGTGTTTATGTGTCAAGTAATCCTTGAGACAAAATATTTAAAGTCACGGCTAGGCTTAAGGTGCAAAGCATCAAAGAAAAGAGAATCAAAGGAAATTTGCTGTGTTCAAGGATTAAATTGAGTTACAAAAGATTAGAGAATTTATAATATTATCCGGATTCTAATTTCGAATGACAATGACATCCTTCTGATTCAAAGGAGAGTGAGATGCCAAAACTGTTCAAAATTACAATGAATAAACCCCATTTTAAGAATAGACTTGAGGTTAATCAAACTCTCATTCTCATGCAAATTCACATTCTAAGCCCATATTAGTTTAGTTGCTTGAGGACAACCAATAATTCAAGTTTGGTGTTGTGATGCGTGAGCATCTTTTCTATCTTTTCCTAGTGAATTTGCACTTAAATTGTTGAGTTTAATCATAAATTAGTTATCTTTTAGCCACTATAGATGCTACTTTGAGTCTTGTGCAATTCTGTTTATTTTAGGTAGCATTTGGCTGGATTTGATGGAAATGGAAGGAATCACAAAGCTGTCAAGCCTGACCTCTTCGCATTCAATCAATTATAACTTGAGCTACAGAGGTCCAAATGAGGCGGTTTCAGTTGCGTTGGAAAGCTAACATCAGGGGCTTCGCAACGATATACAATTTATCATAGTTGACTTGGCATTAAAGGGCGTGCACATGCACATTGGCGAAACGTCCATCGGCACGCACGCGCACCTGGCGCGACATGCGCAACGTAATGCAAACTCAGAATTCGCCCCCAGTGATTTCTAGGATGCTTTTGACCCAGTTTTCAGCCCAGAAAGCACAGATTAGAGGCTGCAAAGTGAAGGAATCAAGTGGTCCACATCCATCAATTGAAGACTTGCTGATTGCCATAATTAATTCTGATTTAAGTTTAATCTTTATTTTTTAATAGGAAAAAGATATTATTTAGTTTTGAAAATTAGGATTAGATATAAAAGAAATTAGGATTCTATACCAATGAACATTTCGTACTTCCAGTTGACCTGAATCCTTATTTTTCTCTGAGTCATGAGCAACTAAACCTCCATTGTTAAGGTTAGGAGCTCTGTCTATTGTATGGATTGATACTATTATTTTTCTATTTTAATTCATATTTTGATTTATATTTCAAGAATTGTTTTCGTTCTTTACTTTATGAAATTTGGGTGGAACAGAAGTATGACCCATGTTCTAATTGAGTTCTTGTATAACTTAGAAAAGTTCTTTACTTGAACAACAGCTTGAAAATAATTTCTCCTAAATTCTAATTATATGGATTTAACGAGATACGTGACATATAATCCTCTTATCTTTAGGTAATTAGGATTTTTGTGGCATACAAACTGGAATTTGATCATGCAGCTTCTAATTGAAATTAATTGACCAAGGAATTGGCAATTAATGAATTTTAGAGGAGAGTAGAAAGGTCTAAGGAATTAAGGTCTAGTCATATATAGTTTTCCATGAATTAAATCTTGCATGATTAAAATAGTTAATAAGAAAAGTCAATCTAGAAAATAGATAACTCTGAAGTCTTAACTGTTTCTCCATATATATTTCACTCTTTACTGCTTGCATTCTGATATTCTTGATTATTATTTAATGCTCTTTGAACATCCAACACTTTTTTCTGTTTGCCTAACTAAGTAGTTTAACCAACCATTGTTGCTTGATCCATCAATCCTCGTGGGATCGACTCTCACTCACCTGAGGTATTACTTGGTACGACTCGGTGCACTTGCCGGTTAATTTGTGGGTTATAAAATTCCGCACCACTAGACCCAATGGCAAAGATGCTTATGAAAAGGCCGAAGGTGAGACGAAGCAGATGAAGTTTGACTAGGATGAGGTAATGACAGTTATCACTAAACCTGAGAGCCAGTGAATTTTAGGAGCAGACAAGACAGCTCCCAAGGTGATATCAGTTCATGCTCTGACTGATGAGGCTCGGATCTAGCAACAGATCTTGGCCAATTACATGATGCCAAGCACCCACCATACCGTTGTTGTTGCTAATATGGTGGTATTGGTCTGGTGTGTCCTAGAAGGTAAGCAGTTGTACCTTCCAAGGCTCATCAGAAAGTACATGGGCCGAGCTCACTATATTGGCAACCTGACCTTCTCGTGCTTGACTACTGAGTTGGCTATGGAGGCAGGGGTTCTCTAGCTGGCCACAGATGAGAGACCGACGATCATAGGAAGCAACAAGGTGATTCCGTATGGCTACTGGTTCAGACCTCAACCGAGCTCCAGGCGCAGAGGCAGACGTGAGGCAGCACCCACTTCAGAGACCAGACTCTCAACACCCTCAATATCAGTAGCCCTATCATCATCAATACCCATAGCACCACCAGCACCATTAGCATCATCATAGCCAATTTATCACCTTCTACAGAGCCTCTTCCAGCAGATTGATCAGATGGAACATCGCAATAAGCGACAATTTGACTACCTGAAGAGGATATCTGGCTGCACTAACTTCCCACCGGAGGAACCTGACACTCTTTTCGAGCCTAGTGAGTAGGAGGAGTAGACTATAGCAGATGACAGTGGAGATGACAATGACGACTCATTCCACTCTGCATGACTTCATGAGCACCAAGGACGGTGCTAGATTTTAAGTGTGGGGAGGTCATCCGAATGATCGGAGAATTTTGGGTGACAATTCTTCCATTTCAAACATTTCAGTTTTAGTTTTTATTATGATTTTTAGATAATTTTTTAGCATTTTGTTATTTTGGATATATTTTAGTTTATTGCTTTTATTAGTTTTGTTTGTACGTAACTAGTATCTTTATAGTTTGATGCACTTTTATTTTGGCCTGTATATATGCTTTTACTCTTTGGTTGTTGATTATGATTGGATAATGTGATGATTGCACCTAATTCAGTTTTCTATACACTTGATTATTTGGTTTGGTTAAAATTAGGAAATAAACTTAGGATTTTTGATGAATTCCATCCAATCACATTATATACATATATAAAGAATAAGTTTAGCCAAAATAATGAAATTTTCAAGAAAAAATTCTTTATAGGACATTCCAAAATTGATTTGAGTTGATGTTTTTCATGCAAACATGCTTAAACTATATATTGTGGAACATAGTTTTTGAACTAGAACACACAACCGTGTGAGTTTTGAGCCTTAATAAGTGGTTACATCATATTAACCACTATTTCATTCTTGTGTGTGTTATTCTCTTTTTATGATTATAATCTTTGATTTGTTTGATTCTTTATGTTCATTATTTTGTGTATATATGCATTTATGTGATTGAGGCCATTATTTCAATTAGCTCACTCATCCAAATAGCCTTACCCTTTTATCTACCTTTGTTAGCCCACTTTGAGTTTTATTAATTCTCTTTTGTTCTTAATTTTAGCACATTACTATCCTTAAGTGAAAAAAATAATAAATATCCTCAATTTGGATCTTTGATTAGCTTAGGCTAGTGAGAGTGTGTAATATCTAAGTGTGGGAAAATTGGAAACATTGGTTGATAAAAGTGTGTTTTGTACTTTTATTAAAAATCTTGGAAATTGGGTACATACTCATGTATTAATTGTGTAAACCACATGCATTGACACTTGTGTATATGCTTCTCTTTGAAATAAAAGAAAAAAGGAAAGCAATAAAAAGGGGACAAATGCCCCAATAAAAAGTAATAATAACAATGCATAGGGGTTGTAACTTGAAAAGAATACATGAGTATGTGAAAGATGAAATAATGGGTAGCTAGGTTGTGTTTTAGAATTATATAAATTGTTATATGTTTGGTGAGAACTTAAGTTAATCAAAATTCAAATTCTAGCTCACATGACCATATGCATCCTTACCTTAACTCTAGCCCCATTACAACCTTTGAAAAAGTCCTCATGATAATTATATGCATACATGGAATAATTGTTGATTGTTAAATGAAGAATAAATCTTAGAAAGCGTGATTAGAGGAGAATTGAGTGAATCAACCCTATACACTTGAATGATTAGAGCGTATACACATCCAGTGAGGGGTCCGATTGCTCAATTCTATGTTTCCACCTATGATTATCTCTTATCTTGCAAGTTTGTAATTATTTTCTATGAATCAATTCAATTGTGGATTTGACTTGGTCGCTATTGCTTTAGCCCTTATGTTTATATATGTATTCTTGGAAATTGATTTAATTTGACTAAGTAGATACATATAGGTAATTAGATAGTATTAGGTAGAGTAGTTGCATGCATTTAGATAAATTAGTTGTATCTTTCTTGATGTTTAGCATGAGGACATGCTTTGTTTAAGTGTCGGGAGGTTGATAAACCATAATTTTATGTTTATCTTGTATTAAAATGAGTGGATTTTATCAACTTATCTTGCACTTATTCACTGAAATAACATGATTTCGTGATTTCTTCCTAAATTGTGCTTAAGAGTAAAAACATACTTTTTAGACTCTTAAAATGCTAGATTTAATTTACTTTAATTTCATTTGATGCCTTGATGTGTTTGTTGAGTGATTTCAGGCTTACAAGGTAAGGATGGATTGAAGAAGTGAGGAAAAAGCATGCGAAAGTAGAAAATTCATGAAGAAATCGAGTTTGGAGAATTTCATGGTCATGTGTACGCATGCCTTATGCGTATGCATGAATTTCATGTTGCACGTACGCATGCCTCATGCCTCATGCCTACGCATGACTGTCAGCACGTGCTTCACTTAAGTGAACACGTGGGTTGCAATTTCAAGGCTTTGTTGGGCCCAATCCAACTCATTTCTAAAGTATCTCATGCCAAACTCAAGAAGCAACAAGGGAAGAGCAATTAGGGTAGTTTACGAACATGTTTTAGGGTATTTTTTCAAGAGAGATAAGCTCTCTCTTCTCTCTAGAATTTAGAGTTCTTAGGTAAATATCTTCTTAGATTTAGATTTTAATCATTGTTTTATTATAATTCTCCTTGTAGTTTCTTGTTCTAGCATCTTAATTCTTGTAGTTTTATTTGTTATTCCCTTTATTTTGTCACTTTCATGTTTATGAACTCTTGTTGATTTTGATTTTTTTAATGCCATTTTTGTTTTCATGTTTATTGTTGCTTTTTTCAATTATTGTTATTGATTTCTTGCACTTGATAGTCTTAGATTTTACTATTCTTGCAATTTAGCATGCTTTATGTTTACTAAAATGTTTGAATTAGTTTTAGAGTATACTTTTGCATTATTGGCTTGTATTTTAGAAATTAGGTAATCTTGAGTCATTAATGTCTAATTTAATTGGATTGATAATCTAGAATTATTATTTGATCTTGTATTCACTAATGTTAACCTCTTACTAAGCTCAATTAGTAAAGTGGTTGTGATTTGTGGATTAAAATCAGTTATGCCTACTTGACCTTTTTCCGATGTTAGAGATAACATAATAGGATTATTCTTGATAATTATTGTGTTTAGATTAATGACAAGGATAGAAAACCTTAATTCTTATTCCTTGCTAATAAGAGTGTCGTTTTAGCATTTATATTCCTTTAGTTATTTACTTTACTTTTTTGCTATTTAAATTCTTATCAATTGCTATCTCACCCCTGATATTCTCATAACCGATAACACGCATACCTCACTGCAATTCCTTTGAGAGACAACCCGAGATCTAATACTCTTGGTGTTTTATTGGTTTGTATTTGTGACAAACAAAATTAAACTATGACTGATGGTCATTTGTCGGTTTGGACTATGCTTACAACGGAATTCTTTTATTGAGAAAATTCTAAACCAACGTTTGGCTTGTGTTATGAGACTTTATTGGTAGAGGATTGGGGGGAGTTGCTGCCTTGAAGATGTAGAGTCCTTCATGTAGCTCATCCTTCCCAACCATCTTCAATGTCTTGAATTATGAAATCAAGTGAGCTAAGAGTGATGTGAAGTGAGGTGTTTGATAGAAAGAAATAGACTAATAAAAAGTTGATGTTGAACTCAGGCACATAAAGAACATTAAGCAAGGTGATATTTGCACTGATAAGTATTAAGCCTATGAAATTTTCTTTAAATGTTGCATTATTTAAGAGAGAAACAGAGTAATTTTATGAAGAATGAATTGAATGAAATAGAGACAAGTCACATGCAATATGGATTGTGGCACTACTATTCAAAACCCAATCATGTTTAGATAACTTTGACCTTGTGAGTGAAGTATTTAGGATTATACCTGCTGGTGTGTTGACTTATGTTACTGCATTTGAGGGAATTTTTGGAATATTCTGATTATTGAGTAGGTGCATGAGCTGCTGCATCTGAGTTGTACTCAGTGTGAAAGCTGAATTTGAAGGTTGCTATTTTTGTTGCTTTAATTGGATCTCTAGCGATTGCATTGTGTGCTGATCTCTTTGCGGTGTAGCTTTGTGATCCTCTTCCTTTACTGTACCTTGGTGGAAATCCATGGATCTTGAAGCATTTATCCACTATTTATCCAAGAATGCCACAATGAGAACAAAGCGGGCGATCTTTCTTGGGAAAACCTCTACCTCTGTCATGTGGTGGAGGAGTGTTAGAGTTTCTTGCCAAGAAAGCAATAAGAGATGAGGAATAAGGTGCTCCAATTGCATAATGGTTCTCTTCTTGCACGACTAGGGACAAGACTTTGTTAATGGTCGGAAGAGGTTCCATTAACAAGATTTGACCACAGACTTGAGCATACAAATCGTCTAATCCCATTAGAAAATAATGAACATATTCAACATGGTAGAATTCTTGTAGAAGCCTCGCATCACCACAATTGCATTGAATTGGATGGTAAAAGTTCAATTCTTCCCAAAGGACCTTAATCTTTGTGAAATATTATGAAACAGACATAGTTCTTTGACGTAAATTCACCAATTCACATTTAATCTAAAAAATTCTTGGAACATGACCATGTTGGAATCGTTCTTTAAGGTCATTCCATAACTCCTCGGCGGAACCACTGAATAGAAGAGAAGTTGTTTTTTCTTTGGAAACTGAATTAAGGATCCAGGTACTTACGACATCATTCACACATTGCCAATTTTTAAATTACTCTGCATCAAGCTCAGGATCTGGACGAGGAACTGCACCAGTGATGAACCCTAATTTGCATTTGATATTAAGAGCTTTCTTCATGGCTCTGCTCCAAGAATTGTAATTTTTCTCTGTAAGTTGTTGCATTACTAGGATAAGTCCTGATTGATCTGCAGAGGAGAGAAAATACGAATCTATCATGATAAAAATAAAACTGTGATTTCCTGATTGATTAACCTCTCACACTCGATCTTGAGCTACAAATGAATATGAGGGATTCATCGACGGGATGAGGAGTTGAATATGAAAGCTATCATCGCTTTGATACCATATTCAGTGGTTGGAATGAGCCAAAATTGATTGATTATTATTTCCACTTATTACACGGTATGGTGAGAATATATACATGAGGTGTGTGGGGTTATATATGGAAACTAACTAATTGTACTGGACTGAAAAACTAGTCCTAACTCATAAATATCTAATAGAGAGGGGGAGAGAGATAACCAAAGAGGGCTTAAAGAAGGCATGTTGTCATCATTGTCGCATGCTATTTTGGGTCTACATCACCCTATTCTAATATGTCTCTACATCCCCCTATTCTATTTTGTGCCCCTCTTGGTTGGAAAACACATTGGAGATTTTAAAATTACCAGTACCACTACTTTTGCCTTTGTTCTGGCCCAAATTCTTCTATCCTTCAATCTATTCTGTTTTTATTTTAACTCTGCCTCCAATAATCATTTTCTGTTTTTCTTTCATTTTGTTTTACTTCACTATGAGAGGCATTCGATTGGGTGCGAGAATGTTTGGATTTGTTGGTGGAGTGTTTTTTATTCGTTGATGATGTTTGAATATGAGATTGTTTTGCTTTGTTGCTGTTGTTGTTTTGCTTCATCGCTTCTTTGGAGAGTGTACAAAAATAACAGATCTATAAAAAAATGAGAGAAAGTGTGATTTTGTAAAAGGATATTTTTGTCCAAAATTTAGAGAAAGGACGACTTTAAAATCAAATTGAACCTTATGGACGAATTCGAATGCAAAAAAGCTTTGGGAACAAATTCGATTTTTAGATTAAATCATAAAGACTAAAATCGTACTTAACCTTTATTTTTATCAGCATTAGATTCAAGTTAAAAATTTACAAAAATAATTAATCGTTAAATAGTTATGTTCTGTTGATAAAAAAAACATTGTTATCAAACGCGGCTTGACCCAGCTGGTTCGACCGGAAACCCGGTCATTCGGCCGGGGTGAGCCACTCATTGAACCGGCTATCTAGTAAACCCGGTAGAACCCGGTGACCCAGCCAATTAATTTAACCTGGTCCGGGTCGTGTTAATTTTTTTTAATACTGAAGCAACATTGTTTCAGCCTTTCAGGTGCCCCCCTCCCCTTTGAATGAACCCTAAGTCACTAATGGCTAATCACTAATGTCACATGCTCCATAGCCCCTAATATGACTATAACGGTAGAACCCCCTAACCCCCAGCCAACTTCGTCTCTCTGCTCTCTCGAGCTCGGCACTCGATAGTCCCTCACCCTCACCCTCACTTTCACCTTATCACTCCATAATCTCTCCCCTCACCTCGTTAGTCGTCACTCTTAGCCATTCACGGCCTCACCTCAATGCTCTCTCAGTCTCTCACCTCGGTCATTGTCACAATCCCGTGCCCATGCGTTCACTTCGTTAGTGGCAGGAGCAGACAGAACCAATCAAGCAGCTTCTACTCCATCGGGTGGTGGTTGTCGTCGTCTTCTTGTGTCGCGGTCTGGGAACCAGTCAACCAGGTGAGCTTCCTTCACTAGAAATCTAGAATTATTGTTGAATCTGGTGGTTGTTGCTGTTGTATTTGATTTTTAGAGTTGTTGAACACTTGAACCTGAGTATATTTTAGTTATTATTGTTATTAAATCTGGTGGTTATAAGGTTATTCCTATTGTATTTGGTATTTTAAAGTTATTGTTATTTAGTATTTCACTAGAATTGTTGAACCAAATTTTTTTGTTGCTGGATAGTGGATAACAGAGTTGAATACTTGAATTGTTAAATTTGTTGTTGATTATCATCAGTGAACTTTGGTGGTGGTTGTTATGTTGCTTAAAAACTGACTTAGGTAAATCTTTTGTTACTGAAATTCTGAAAATATTTTGTTTCTTTTGTTAGAATTTTAAAAGTGTCTTCATCTCAAACACCATCAGAAATACCACCAACTCAAGAACAAGCATCATCAGCAACATTTACCCCTAATCTTACCACTAAAAGAGTTTATAATAATAGGAAAAAAAAGAAAAGCTCAAGAAAATTATGCAGAAATTTATGGAGCATGTGATGAAGTTAAAAGAGAATTTGATAGAATGGAAGATCTTGAAGCACGACGACGACAACAACAACAAAACAAAACAACAACAACAACATTCAAGGACAAGGTTGCCACCACCTGCAACTAGGAAAGGAAAAAAAGCTACTGGAATAGAGACTTTTTTTTCCATCTTCAACAACACCTGGAGCCTAACCAACTATAAAAAGTGTATTGCAAAGT
The DNA here is from genome assembly GCF_000817695.3 of Arachis duranensis. Taxonomy (NCBI): domain Eukaryota; kingdom Viridiplantae; phylum Streptophyta; class Magnoliopsida; order Fabales; family Fabaceae; genus Arachis; species Arachis duranensis. The sequence continues at coordinate 26,899,464 of NC_029780.3, read as the reverse complement.
AAAGAAATTATGGAAAAATGTGACATTGCCATTGCAGGATTGACGATTGATGCTTGGTGGATGAAATTGTGATCATCAACAATGGCTCCAAAGACTTGGTGCACTCAAACATAAATGACACTTTGTCACAACTCCGCACAACTAACCAGCAAGTGTACTGGGTCTCCAAGTAATACCTTACGTGAGTAAGGGTCGATCCCACAGAGATTGTTGGTATGAAGCAAGCTATGGTCATCTTGTAAATCCCAGTCAGGCGGATTCAACTATGTTAAGAAATTATAGTATACGCGAAGGAATAAAATAGGATAGAGATACTTATGTAAATTAATGGTGGGAATTTCAGACAAGCGCATGGAGATGCTTGTGCCTTCTGAATGTCTGCTTTCCTACTGCTTTTATCCAATCTTTGTCACTCCTTTCTATGCAAGCTGTATGTAGGGCATCACCGTTGTCAATGGCTACATCACATCCTCTCAATGAAAATGGTACAAATGCTCTGTCACAGCACGGCTAATCATCTGTCGGTTCTTGATCATGTTGGAATAGAATCCCTTGATTCTTTTGCGTCTGTCACTAACGCCCAGCAATCGCGAGTTTGAAGCTTGTCACAGTCATTCAATTCCGAAATCTTACTCGAAATACCACAGACAAGGTTAGACTTTCTAGATTCCCATGAATGCCGCCATCAATTCTAGCTTATACCACGAAGATTCTGATTAAGGAATCCAAGAGTTATGCGCCCGATCTAAGGTAGAACGGAAGTGGTTGTCAGTCACGCGTTCATAGGTGAGAATGATGATGAGTGTCATGGATCATCACATTCATCATGTTGAAGTGCAACGAATATCTTAGAATAAGAATAAGTCAAATTGAATAGAAAATAGTAGTAATTGCATTGAAACTCGAGGTACAGCTGGTGCACGAAATTGCAATCACACTTTTGCAATCCCGCACAACTAACCAGCAAGTGTACTGGGTCGTCCAAGTAATACCTT
>NC_029780.3:26896503-26897397 GCF_000817695.3 Arachis duranensis | reverse complement strand
ACTAAAAACAATGCCAAAAAGCGTATAAATTATCCGCTCATCACAACACCAAACTTAAATTGTTGCTTGTCCCCAAGCAACTGAAAATCAAAATAGGATAAAAAGAAGAGAATATACTATAGACTCCAAAATATCAAGGAAACATAGCTCCAATTAGATGAGCGGGACTAGTAGCTTTTTGCCTCCGAACAGTTTTGGCATCTCACTCTATCCCTTGAAGTTCAGAATGATTGGCATCTATAAGAACTCAGAACTCAGATAGTGTTATTGATTCTCTTAGTTGAGCATAATGATTCTTGAACATAGCTAGTGTATGAGTCTTGGCTGTGGCCCAAAGCACTCTGTCTTCCAGTATTACCACCGGATACATACATACCACAGACACATAATTGGGTGAACCCTTTTAGATTGTGACTAAGCTTTGCTAAAGTCCCTAATTAGAGGTGTCCAGGGTTCTTAAGCACACTCTTGTTGCCTTGGATCACAACTTTATTTCTTTCTCTTTTTTTTTCGAAAATATTTTTTTTTCACTGCTTTTTCTTGCTTCAAGAATCAATCTGATGATTTTTTCAGATCCTCAATAACAGTTCTCTTTTTCCTCATTCTTTCAAGAGCCAACAATTTTTTAACATTCTCAAAACAACAAATTCAAGAGACTATGCACTGTTCAAGCATTCATTCAGAAAGCAAAAAGTATTGTCACCACATCAAACTAATTCAACTAGTTTCAATGATAAATTTCGAAATCCTGTACTTCTTGTTCTTTTGTGATTAAAGCATTTTTCATTTAAGAGATGTGATGGATTCATAGGATATTCATAGCTTTAAGGCATGAATTTTAAATTTTATTAATTATGAATTAAGAACAAGACTCAAAAATAGATATAAGATTAG
>NC_029780.3:26890244-26891550 GCF_000817695.3 Arachis duranensis | reverse complement strand
GGGCTATCAGAAATAGGATAAATAATCCCTGCCTCTAGTAATTTAGTGACCTCTTTCTGCACCACCTCCTTCATGGCAGGATTTAGCCTCCTCTGTGGTTGGACCACTGGTTTGGCATTATCCTCCAGTAGGATCTTGTGCATGCATCTAGCTGGCTAATGCCCTTAAGATCACTTATGGACCACCCAAGAGTTGTCTTGTGTGTCCTTAGCACTTGAATTAGTGCTTCATCTTCCTGTGGATTTAAAGCAGAGCTTATGATCACTGGAAAAGTGTCACCCTCTCCCATAAATGCATATTTCAGGGATGGTGGTAGTGGTTTGAGTTCAGGCTTGGGAGGCTTATCCTCCTCCTGAGGAATTTTCGAAAATTCCTTTGCCTCCTCTAGTTCTTCTTGATCAGGTTGAGTATCTTTGAAGATGTCCTCAAGCTCTGATTCTATGCTTTCAGCCATATTGATCTCTTCTACCAGAGAGTCAATAATGTCAGCGCCCATGCAGTCATTTGGTGTGTCTGGATGCTGCATGGCTTTTACAGCATTCAACCTGAACTCATCCTCATTGACCCTCAAGGTTACTTCCCCTTTTTGTACATCAATGAGAGTTCGTCCAGTTGCTAGGAAAGGTCTTCCTAGAATGAGAGTTGCACTCTTGTGCTCCTCCATTTCCAGCACTACAAAATCAGTTGGAAAGGCAAATGGCCCAACCTTGACAATCATGTCCTCAATTATGCCTGATGGGTATTTAATGGAGCCATCAGCAAGTTGGAGGCATATCCGGGTTGGTTTGACTTCTCCAGTCAACCCAAGCTTTCTGATAGTGGATGCAGGTATTAGTTTGATGCTTGCTCCAAGATCACATAGAGCTGTCTTGGTGCAAGCACCTTCTAATGTGCATGGTATCATAAAGCTCCTTGGATCTTGAAGCTTTTCTGGTAGGCTCTTTAATATGACTGCACTGCATTCTTCAGTGAGAAACACTTTTTCAGTTCCTCTCCAATCCTTCTTATGGCTTAAGATTTCTTTCATGAATTTAGCATAAGAAGGTATTTGCTCAAGTGCCTCTGCAAACGGAATCTTTATTTCAAGAGTCCTTAAATAGTCTGCAAAGCGGGCAAATTGCTTATCCTGTTCCGCTTGGCAGAGTTTTTGAGGATAAGGCATCTTGGCTTTATATTCTTCAACCTTAGATACTGCAGGTTTATTCCTTACAGAAGTGGTTGAAGAAGCCTTGTTAGAGGGATTACTGTCAGCACTCTCAGGTGTCTGATTCTCCCCAGGCGTCTGAACGCCAGGATTGGGTGGAAA
>NC_029780.3:26889122-26889358 GCF_000817695.3 Arachis duranensis | reverse complement strand
ATGCTACTCCCATATGCAGCTGTAATGGGGTTAGCATATGACCCCAGAGTCCCTTTGGACTGATTGATCCCACTTAAGTCCATAATGGACAAAAGGGAAATGATAATGATTGCAAGGAGATAAATTTTGTGTTTTTTTTTTTTTGAATTTACGAAAAAAAAAATAGAATAAAATAAAATAAAATAAAAATTCAAAAATCAAAAAGAAAATAAGATCAAAGCAAATTGAAAACTGAA
>NC_029780.3:26887594-26888548 GCF_000817695.3 Arachis duranensis | reverse complement strand
AGGGTTTCACTGTTGTCAATGGCTACCTCCCATCCTCTCAGTGAAAGCGATTGCATATGCTCTGTCCAGCATAGCGGAATTCATCTGTCGGTTCTCAATCAGGCCGGAATAAAATCTAGTGATTCTTTTGCGTCTGTCACTAACGCCCCGCCTTCAGGAGTTTGAAGCATGTCACAGTCATTCAATCATTGAATCCTACTCAGAATACCACAGACAAGGTTTAGACCTTCCGGATTCTCTTGAATGCCGCCATCAATTCTAGCTTATACCACGAAGATTCCGGTTAAAGAACCCAAGAGATAACTGCTTAATCTAAGGTAGAACGGAGGTGGTTGTCAAGCACGCGTTCATGGTTGAGAATGATGATGATTGTCACGGATCATCACATTCATCCGGATTAAGAACAAGTATTATCTTAGAATGGAAGCAAGCATGATTGAATGAGAAACGTAGTAGTTGCATTAATCCATCAAGACACAGCAGAGCTCCTCACCCCCAACCATGGGATTTAGAGACTCATGCTGTGGAAGAAAACGTGTAAAAATGTCATAAGGTCATCAAAAGGTACTGATACAATGTCAAAAGATCCTATTAATAGTAAACTAGTAGCCTAGGGTGTACAGAAATGAGTAAATGACGTAAAAATCCACTTCTGGGTCCACTTGGTGTGTTCTTGGGCTGAGCAATGAAGCTTTTATGTGTAGAGACGTTTTCTGGAGTTAAACGCCAGTTCTCATGCCAGTTTGGGCGTTTAACTCCAGATTTTATGCCAGTTCCGGCGTTTAACGCTGGAATTTCTGAGGCCGAATTGCTACGCCGGTTTGGGCCATCAAATCTTGGGCAAAGTATGGACTATCATATATTGCTGGAAAACCCAGGATGTCTAATTTCCAACGCCGTTGAGAGCGCGCCAATTGGGCTTCTGTAGCTCCAGAAAATCCACTTCGAGTGCAG
>NC_029780.3:26854887-26887306 GCF_000817695.3 Arachis duranensis | reverse complement strand
GGTACAGCAGAGCTCCACACCCTTAATCTATGGTGTGTAGAAACTCCACTGTTGAAAATATATAAGTGATAGAGGTTCAGGCATGGCCGAGTGGCCAGCCCCCATGAAAGACCAAATGGTCAAAAGAACTAGATAGTCCCAGACATCTAATAAACTAGTAAAAAGTTCTATTTATACTAAACTAACTACTAAGGTTTACAGAAGTAAGTAATTGATGCATAAATTCACTTCCGTGGCACACTTGGTGTGTGCTTGGGCTGAGCTTGATCTATCCACGAGCTGAGGCTTCTCTTGGAGTTGAACGCCAAGTTGTAACGTGTTTTGGGCATTCAACTCTGGTTCGTGACGTGTTTCTGGCGTTTGACTCCAGAATACAGCATGGAACTGGCGTTGAGCGCCAGTTTACATCGTCTAATTACGAATAAAATATCAACTATTATATATTTCTGGAAATCTCTAGATGTCTACTTTCCAACGCCGTTGAGAGCGCACCATTTGGAGTTCTGTAGCTCCAGAAAATCTATTTTGAGTGAAGGAAGGTCAGATTCCAACAGCATCAGCAGTCCTTTGTCAGCCTCCTATCAGAGTTTTGCTCAGGTCCCTCAATTTCAGCCAGAAAATACCTAAAATCATAGAAAAATCCTCAAACTCATAGTAAAGTCCAGAAATGTGAATTTAGCATAAAAACTAGTGAAAACATCCCTAAAAGTAACTAGATCATACTAAAAACTACCTAAAAACAATGCCAAAAAGCGTATAAATTATCTGCTCATCACAACACCAAACTTAAATTGTTGCTTGTCCCAAAGCAACTAAAAATCAATTAGGATAAAAAGAAGAGAATATACTATAAATCTCAAAATATCAATGAATATTAATTCTAATTAGATGAGCGGGACTTGTAGCTTTTTGCCTCTGAACAATTTTGGCATCTCACTTTTTTCTTTGAAGTTTAGAATGATTGGCATCTATAGGAACTTAGAATTTCAGATAGTATTATTGATTCTCCTATTTAAGTTTGTTGATTCTTGAACACAGCTACTTTTATGAGTCTTGGCCGTGGCCCTAAGCATTTTATTTTCCAGTATTACCACCGGATACATAAATAACACAGACACATGACTGGGTGAACCTTTTTCAGATTGTAACTCAGCTTTGCTAAAGTCCCCAGTTAGAGGTGTCCAGAGCTCTTAAGCACACTCTTTTTGCTTTGATCACGACTTTAACCACTCAGTCTCAAGCTTTTCACTTGGACCTGCATGCCACAAGTACATGGTTAGGGACAGCTTGATTTAGCCGCTTAGGTCTGGATTTTATTTTCTTGGGCCCTCCTATCCATTGATGCTCAAAGCCTTGGATCCTTTTTACCCTTGCTTTTTGGTTTTAAGGGCTATTAGCTTTTTCTGCTTGCTTTTTCTTTTTTTTTCTAAAATTTTTTTTCGCAAGCTTTTGCTATTTACTGCTTTTTCTTGCTTCAATAATCAATTTTATGATTTTTCAGATCATCAATAGCATTTCTCTTTGTTCATCATTCTTTCAAGAGCCAACAATTTTAACATTCATAAACAACAAGATCAAAATTATGCACTGTTCAAGCATTCATTCAGAAGACAAAAAGTATTGTCACCACATCAATATAATTAAACTAAATTCAAGGACAATTTTTGAAATTTATGTACTTCTTGTTCTTTTCAATTAAAAACATTTTTCATTTAAGAGAGGTGAAGGATTTATGGAATTTATTCATAGCTTTAAGACATAGTTACTACATACTAATGATCATGAAGTAGAGACACAAAACATAGATAAAAACGAAAAACAGAAAAAATAAGAACAAGGAATGAATCCACCTTAGTGGCGTCTTCTTCTTGAAGGACCAATGATGTCCTTAAGCTATTCTATGTCCCTTCCTTGCCTTTGTTGCTCCTCCCTCATTGCTCTTTGATCTTCTCTAATTTCATGGAGAATGATGGAGTGCTCCTGATGTTCCACCCTTAATTGATCCACATTGTAACTCAAATCTTCTAAGGAAGTGTTGAGTTGTTCCCAATAGTTGTTAGGAGGAAAGTGCATCCCTTGAGGCATCTCCGGGATTTTTTAGTGATGAGCTTCCTCATGCGTCTCTTGGGTTCCATGAGTGGGCTCTCTTGTTTGCTCCATCCTTTTCTTAGTGATGGGCTTGTCCTCCTCAATGAGTATGTCTCCTTCTATGATAACTCCAGCTGAGTAACATAGATGGCAAATAAGATGAGAAAAAGCTAGCCTTGCCAAAGTAGAGGACTTATCGGCTATTTTGTAGAATTCATGGGAGATGACTTAATGAACTTCTACTTCCTCTCCAATCATGATGCTATGGATCATGATGGCCCGATCCACAGTAACTTCAGATCGGTTGCTAGTAGGAATGATGGAGCGTTGGATGAATTCCAACCATCCTCTAGCCACACGCTTGAGGTCCAGTCTTCTTAGTTGAACCGGCTTGCCTTTGGAGTCTCTTTTCCATTGAACTCCTTCCACACATATGTCCATAAGGACTTGGTCCAACCTTGGATTAAAGTTCACCCTTCTAGTGTAGGGGCGTGCATCTCCTTGCATCATGGACAAGTTGAACGCCAACCTCACATTTTTCGGACTAAAATCTAAGTATTTCCCCCAAACCATTGTATGATAATTCTTTGGGTTCGGGTTCTTACTTTGATCATGGTTCCTAGTGATCTATGCATTGGCATAGAACTCTTGAACCATTGAGATTCCGACTTGTTGGATGGGGTTGGTTAGAACCTCCCAACCGCTTCTTTGGATCTCATGTTGGATCTCCGGATACTCATTTTTCTTGAGCTTGAAAGGGACCTCGGGGATCACCTTCTTCTTGGCCACAACATCATAGAAGTGGTCTTGATGGGCTTTGGAGATGAATCTTTCCATCTCCCATGACTCGGAGGTGGAAGCTTTTTTCTTCCCTTTCCCTTTTCTAGAGGTTTCTCTGGTCTTAGGTGCCATCAATGGTTATGGAAAAACAAAAAACTATGCTTTTACCACACCAAACTTAGAATATTGCTCGCCCTCGAGCAAGAGATGAAAGAAGAGAAGAAGAAGAAGAAAATATAGAGGAGGGAGGAGAGATGTATTCGGCCAAGAAGGAGAAGAGAGGTTTGTGTTGTGTGAAAATGAAGAAGAATGGAGGAGTTTATATAGTGAGGGGAGAGGGAGTAGGTTCGGCCATTTAGGGTGGGTTTGGGTGGGAAAGAAATTTTGAAATTTGAAGGTAGGTGGGGTTTATGGGGAAGAGTGGATGGATGTGAGTGGTGAAGGGGGTAATTGGGAAAAGAGATTGAGGTGATTGGTGAAGGGTTTTTTGGGAAAGTGTGTTATAGGATTATTAGGAGGTAGGGTGAGAATATGGTAGGTGGGGATCCTGTGGGGTCCACAGATCCTGAGGTGTCAAATATTTACATCCCTGCACCAATTAGGCATGTAGAATGCCTTTGTATGCAATTCTGGCATTTAAACGCCGAAGTGATGCATGTTCTGGGCGTTCAACGCCCAGTTGCAGCATGTTTCTGGCGTTGAACACCAGTTCTATGCTTGTTATTGGCGTTCAGCGCCAGCTCTCCTCAGGGTGCATTCCTGGCGTTTGAACGCCAAGGTGTTGCTTGTTTCTGGTGTTCAACGCCAGATCCATACTCTGTTCTGGTGTTGAACGCCAGCCAGATGCTCCTTACTGGCGTTTAAACGCCAGTAAGTCCTTCATCTAAGGTGTGATTTTTCTTCTGCTATTTTTGATTCTGTTTTTAATTTTAATATTATTTTTTCGTGACTCCACATGATCATAAACCTAATAAAACATAAAAGAACAATGAAAATAAAATAAAATTAGATAAATAAAAATTGGGTTGCCTCCCAACAAGCGCTCTTTTAATCTCACTAGCTTGACAGTGGGCTCTCTTGGAGCCACAAAGGTGATCAGGTCAATGTTGTGGACTCCCAACACCAAACTTAGAGTTTGGATATGGGGGTTCAACACCAAACTTAGAGTTTGGTTGTGGCCTCCCAACACCAAACTTAGAATTTGATTGTGGGGGCTCTGTTTGACTCTGTACTAAGAGAAGCTCTGCATGCTTACTATCCCTTGTTACAGAAGGATAGCCCTGTGCCTTAAACACAAGGTAGTCCCCATTCAATTGAAGGACTACTTTTCCTCTGTTAACATCTATCACAGCTTCTGCTGTGGCTAGGAAAGGTCTTCCATGGATGATGCATTCATCCTCCTTCTTCCTAGTGTCTAAGATTATGAAATCAGCAGGGATGTAAAGGCCTTCAACCTTTACTAACACATCCTCTACTAATCCATAAGCTTGTCTTACTGACTTGTCTGCCAATTGTAATGAGAATAAGGCAGGCTGTACCTCAATGATCCCCAGCTTCTCCATTACAGAGAGTGGCATAAGATTTATGCCTGACCCTAGGTCACACAGAGCTTTCTCAAAGGTCATGGTGCCTATGGTACAGGGTATCAAGAATTTGCCAGGATCTTGTCTCTTTTGAGGTAAGGTTTGCTGAACCCATGTATCAAGTTCACTAATGAGCAAGGGAGGTTAACCTTCCCAAGTCTCATTACCAAATAACTTGGCATTCAGCTTCATGATGGCTCCTAGATATTAAGCAACTTGCTCTCTAGTTACATCTTCATCCTCTTCAGAGGAAGAGTAATCTTCAGAGCTCATGAATGGCAGAAGGAGATTTAATGGAATCTCTATGGTCTCTATATGAGCCTCAGATTCCTTTAGGTCTTCAATAGGGAACTCCTTCTTGGTTGGGAGACGTCCCATGAGGTCTTCCTCATTGGGACTCACGTCCTCCCCTTCCTCCTTGCATTCGGCCATATTAACTATATCAATGGCCTTGCACTCTCTCTTTGGATTCTCTTTTGTATTTCTTGGGAGAGTACTAGGAGGAGTTTCAGTGATTTTCTTACTCAGCTGGCCCACTTGTGCCTCCAGATTTCTGATGGAAGACCTTGTTTCATTCATGAAACTTAAAGTGGCCTTAGACAGATCAGAGACTAGGTTTGCTAAGTTACAGGTATTATGTTCATAATTCTCTGTCTGTTGCTGAGAAGATGATGGATAAGGCTTGATATTGTGAGCCTATTTCTTCCACCATTATTAAAGCCTTGTTGAGGCTTTTGTTGATCTTTCCATGAGAAATTTGGATGATTTCTCCACCAGACTTTGAGAAATCATGTTGACTTGCTGAGTCAACACTTTGTTCTGAGCCAATATGGCATTCAGAGCATCAATTTCAAGAACTCCCTTCCTCTGAGGCGTCCCATTATTCACGGAATTCCTCTCAGAAGTGTACATGATTTGGTTATTTGCAACCATGTCAATAAGTTCCTGAGCTTCTGTAGGCGTTTTCTTTAGGTGAATGGATCCACCTGTAGAGTAGTCCAATGACATCTTGGAAAACTCAGATAGACCATAATAGAATATATCTAATATGGTCCACTCTGAAAACATGTCAGAAGGACACTTTTTGGTCATCTGCTTGTATCTTTCCCAAGCTTCATAGAGGGATCCACCATCTTTCTGCTTGAAGGTCTAAACATCCACTCTAAGCTTGCTCAACTTTTGAGGAGGAAAGAATTTATCCAAGAATGCCGTGACCAGCTTATCCCAGGAGTCCAAGCTATCTTTAGGTTGTGAGTCCAACCATGTTCTAGCTCTGTCTCTTACAGCAAAAGGGAAAAGCATGAGCCTGTAGACTTCAGGATCTACTCCATTCATCTTAACAGTCTCACAAATCTGCAAGAACTCAGTTAATAACTGGTAAGGATCTTCAGATGGAAGTCCATGAAACTTGCAGTTCTGTTGCATTAGAGCAACTATTTGAGGTTTCAACTCAAAATTGTTTGCTCTAATGGCAGGAATTGAGATGCTTCTTCCATCAAATTTGGACATTGGTTTAGTGAAATCTCCAAGCATCCTCCTTGCATTATTGTTGTTGGGTTCGGCTGCCATCTCCTTCTCTTGTTCAAAAATTTCAGAAAGGTTGCCTTTGGATTGTTGTAATTTAGCTTCTCTTAGTTTCCTCTTCAGATTTCTTTCAGGTTCAGGATCAGCTTCAACAAGAGTGCCTTTTTCCTTGTTCCTGCTCATATGAAAGAGAAGAGAAAAAGAAAAGGAAGAGAAATCCTCTATGTCACAGTAAAGAGGATCCTTATTATTAGTAGAAGAAGAAAGGGAATAAGAGTGAAGAAGAGTGGAGAATCCAAACACAAGGGTGAGGATAGGGATAGTGATTTGAGATGAAGAGAGGTGAAGAGAAGTGTTAGTAAATAAATAAATAAATAGAAGAAGAGAAGAGGGAGAGAATTCAAAAATTAATTTTGAAAAGGAGTTAATGATTTTCGAAAATTAAAGATGAGATAGAATTAAAATTAAAATTTAAAACAATTAGTTAATTTAAAAAAGAATTTTGAAAAAGGGATGAGATATTTTCAAAAATTAGAGACGAAAAAGTAGTTAGGTGGTTTTGAAAAAGATAAGAAACAAACAAAATGTTAATTAGTTAGTTGAAAAAGATATTAAAATCAAATTTGAAAAGATAAGAAGATAAGAAATTAGATAAGATATTTTGAAATCAAATTTTTGAAAAAGATAAAATTTTGAAAAAGATATGATATAAAAGATAAGATAAGATAGATTTAATTTTTAAAATTAAAATTAATTACTTAACTAACAAGAAACTAAAAGATATGATTCTAGAATTTAAAGATTGAACCTTTTTTAACAAGAAAGTAACAACTTCAAATTTTTGAACCAATCACATTAATTGTTAGCATAATTTTCGAAAATAAAGATAAAATTAAGAAAAACATTTTTGAAAAACATTTTTTTAAAAAGAAAATTTCGAAAAATTGTAAAAAAAAATGAAAAAGATATGACTTTTGAAAAAGATTTTGAAAAGATAAGATTTTTTAAAATTGAAAATTTGACTTGACTTGTAAGAAACAACTAATTTTAAAAATTTTTGATTAAGTCAACTCAAATTTTCAAAAATTAGGAGAGAAATAAGGAAAAGATATTTTTTTGAATTTTTAATTATGAGAGAGAAAAACATAAAAATGACCCAAAACAAAAAATTTTGGATCAAAACACAAGATGCATGCAAGAACTCTATGAATGTCAAGATGAACACCAAGAACACTTTGAAGATCATGATGAACATCAAGAACATATTTTTGAAAAATTATTGATGCAAAGAAAACATGTAAGACACCAAACTTAGAAATCTTTAATGCATGGACACTATGAATACAAAAATGCATATGAAAAACAATAAAAGACACAAAACAAGAAAACATCAAGATCAAACAAGAAGACTTACCAAGAACAACTTGAAGATCATGAAGAACACTATGAATACATGAATTTTCAAAAAATGCAAGAGATATTTTTAAAGCATGCAATTGATACCAAACTTAAAAATTGACTCAAGACTCAAACAAGAAACACAAAATATTTTTGGTTTTATGATTTTATGATTTTTTTGTATTTTTATTAATTTTTTTCGAAGAAAAAAAAAGGAATAAATTTTTTTTGAAAAATTTTTGAAAACAAAACAAAAAGAAAATTACCTAATCTGAGCAACAAGATGAACCGTTAGTTGTCCAAACTCAATCCTGGCAACAGCGCCAAAAACTTGGTGGACAAAATTGTGATCATCAACAATGGTTCCAAAGACTCGGTGCTCTCAAACATAAATCACACTTTGTCATAACTCCGCACAACTAACCAGCAAGTGTACTGGGTCGTCCAAGTAATACCTTACGTGAGTAAAGGTCGATCCCACCGAGATTGTTGGTATGAAGCAAGCTATGGTCATCTTGTAAATCCCAGTCAGGCGGATTCAACTGTGTTAAGAAATTATAGTATACGCGAAGGAATAAAATAGGATAGAGACACTTATGTAAATTAATGGTGGGAATTTTAGACAAGTGCATGGAGATGCTTGTGCCTTCTGAATGTCTGCTTTCCTACTGCTTTTATCCAATCATTTTCACTCCTTTCTATGGTAAGCTGTATGTAGGGCATCACCGTTGTCAATGGCTACATCCCATCCTCTCAGTGAAAATGGTCCAAATGCTCTGTTACAGCACGGCTAATCATCTGTCGGTTCTCGATCATGTTGGAATAGAATCCCTTGATTCTTTTGCGTCTGTCACTAACGCCCAGCAATCGCGAGTTTGAAGCTTGTCACAGTCATTCAATTTCGGAATCCTACTCGGAATACCACAGACAAGGTTAGACTTTCCGGATTTCCATGAATGCCGCCATCAATTCTAGCTTATACCACGAATATTCTGATTAAGGAATCCAAGAGATATGCGCCCGGTCTAAGGTAGAACAAAAGTGGTTGTCAGTCACGCGTTCATAGGTGAGAATGATGATGAGTGTCACGGATCATCACATTCATCATGTTGAAGTGCAACGAATATCTTAGAATAAGAATAAGTCAAATTGAATAGAAAATAGTAGTAATTGCATTAAAACAAGAGGTACAGCAGAGCTCCACACCCTTAATCTATAGTGTGTAGAAACTCCACCGTTGAAAATACATAAGTGATAGAGGTTCAGGCATGGCCGAGTGGCCAGCCCCCATGAAAGACCGAATGGTCAAAAGAACTAGATAGTCCTAGACATCTAATAAACTAGTAAAAATTTCTATTTATACTAAACTAGTTACTAGGGTTTACAGAAGTAAGTAATTGATGCATAAATTCACTTCCGGGGCCCACTTGGTGTGTGCTTGGGCTGAGCTTGATCTATCCACGAGCTAAGGCTTCTCTTGGAGTTGAACGCCAAGTTGTAACGTGTTTCTGGCGTTTGACTCCAGAATGCAGCATGGAACTAGCGTTGAGCGCCAGTTTATGTCATCTAATTACGAATAAAGTATAAACTATTATATATTGCTGGAAAGCTCTAGATGTCTACTTTCCAACGTCATTGAGAACGCGCCATTTGGAGTTCTGTAGATCCAGAAAATCCATTTTGAGTGCAGGGAGGTCAGATTCCAACAGCATCAGCAGTCCTTTGTCAGCCTCCTATCAGAGTTTTGCTCAGTTCCCTCAATTTCAGCCAGAAAATACCTGAAATCACAGAAAAACACACAAACTCATAGTAAAGTCCAGAAATGTGAATTTAGCATAAAAACTAATGAAAACATCCTTAAAAGTAACTAGATCATACTAAAAACTACCTAAAATCAATGCCAAAAAGCGTATGAATTATCCGCTCATCAATGCTTCTGTGCCTTTTAATGCAGTTGATAGGCAAAATTGTGATTTCTGATAATGGCATTCATGTCCGTTCTCTCCCTGGTAATGGCGCCAAAAAACTTGGTGCATGATACCATGGTCCAAACATAACTTCACAACTTCGCACAACTAACCAGCAAGTGCACTGGGTCGTCCAAGTAATAAACCTTACGGAGTAAGGGTAGATCCCCGAAGATTGTTGGTATGAAGCAAACTATGGTCATCTTGTAAATCTCAGTTAGACGGATAATAAATGATTATGGAGTTTTCGAATAATAACAATAAATAAACAGAAAATAAAGATAGAAATACTTATGTAATTCATTGGTGAGAATTTCAGATAAGTGTATGGAGATGCTTTGTCCCTATTGGATCTCTGCTTTCCTACTGCCTTCCTTCAATCCTTCTTACTCCTTTCCATGGCAAGCTGTATGTAGGGCATCACTGTTGTCAATGGCTACATCTCATCCTCTAAGTGAAAATGGTCCAAATGCTCTGTCACAGCACGGCTAATCATCTGTCAGTTCTCGATCATGTCGGAATAGAATCCATTGATTCTTTTGCGTTTGCCATCATGCCCAACAATCGCGAGTTTGAAGCTCGTCACAGTCATTCAATCCCTGAATCCTACTCGAAATACCACAGACAAGGTTTAGACTTTCCGGATACTCATGAATGCCGCCATCAATTCTAGCTTATACCACGAAGATTCTGATTAAGGAATCCAAGAGATATGCGTTCGGTCTAAGGTAGAACGGAAGTGGTTGTCAGTCACGCATTCATAGGTGAGAATGATGATGAGTGTCACGGATAATCACATTCATCATGTTGAAGTGCAACAAATATCTTAGAATAAGAATAAGCTGAATTGAATAGAAAATAGTAGTAATTGCATTAAAACTTGAGGTACAGCAAAGCTCCACACCCTTAATCTATGGCGTGTAAAGACTCCATCATTGAAAATACATAAGTGATGAAGGTCCAGACATGGCCGAATGGCCAGCCCCCAAAACGTGATCACAGGATCAAAAATACAATCCAGGATGTCTAATACAATAATAAAATGTCCTATTTATACTAGACTAGCTACTAGGGTTTACAAAAATAGGTAATTAATGCATAAATCCACTTTAGGGGCCCACTTGGTGTGTGCTTGGGATGAGCTTGAGCTTTACACATGCAGAGGCTTTTTTTAGAGTTGAACGCCAAGTTGTAACGTGTTTTTGGCGTTCAACTCTGGTTTGTGACGTGTTTCTGGCGTTTGACTCTAGAATGCAGCATGGAACTGGCGTTGAACACCAGTTTACGTCGTCTAATCTTGAATAAAGTATGAACTATTATATATTTCTGGAAAGTTCTGGATGTCTACTTTCCAACGCCGTTGAGAGCGCGCCATTTGGAGTTCTGTAGCTCCAGAAAATTCATTTCGAGTGCAGGGAGGTCAGATTCCAACAGCATCAGCAGTCCTTTGTCAGCCTTTTATCAGAGTTTTGCTCAGGTCCCTCAATTTCAGCCAGAAATTACCTGAAATCACAGAAAAATACACAAACTCATAGTAAAGTCCAGAAATGTGAATTTAGCATAAAAAATAATGAAAACATCCCTAAAAGTAGCTAGATCCTACTAAAAATACCTAAAAACAATGCCAAAAAGCGTATAAATTATCCGCTCATCAGCAGTTAATTAAGCATATTAACAACCAATGATTGATGTTATTGCAAGCATGGGTGCAGGGTATAAAAGTCCAAACTTTGGTAGAGTTTTTGGGTATTTGTTGAGCAAGTTGGTGGAGGATGTGAAAAAGATGATTGAACATTATTGTGAAATTTGGAAGCAAACTGGATGTACTATCATGACTGATGGATGGACTAATCGTTGTAGGCGTACTTTAATTAACTTCTTGGTTTATTGTCCTGAAGGAACTATCTTCCTAAAGTCAGTTGATGTTTCTCATGCCTCCAAGACTGCTGATTTGTTGTTTAAGCTTTTTAAGGATGTTGTCTTATTTGTCGGTCCTGAAAATGTTGTTCATACAATAACGGACAATGATACAAATTATATTGCTACTGGAAGGTTGTTGGAAGCTAAATTTCCTAAGTTGTATTGGTTTTCTTGTGATGCGCATTGTATTAATTTGATGTTGTAAGATATTGGAAAGTTGGATGAAGTAAGTGAGACGGTTTCACATGCTTCAAAGATTACTAAATACATATATAATCAATGTCATCCATTGTATCTGATGAGAAAGTTTACTAGTGGGCGAGAAAAACTTCGTCCAGCTCCAACTCGCTTTGCTACCAATTTCATAGCTTTGCAGAGTATTCTAGCACAAAAAGATGCATTGAGAGATATGGTAACTTCTAAAGAATAGAGAATCTCAGCCTACTCCAAAGAAGCTAAAGCTAAAACATTTGTGGATCAAGTTTTAGACTCTAAGTTTTAGAATTAATGTACGGATATTGTTAAGCTTACTGAGACATTTGTTCGTGTGCTTCGTATTGTGAATAGTGAAGATACGACTACAATGGGTTTTCTTTATCAAGCTTTTTATAAGGCTAGAGAAGAGATGGTGAAGAAGTTTCAACGAAGAAAGAAGATTGTGGAGCCTTACTTGAAGATTTTGGATACTCATTGGAATTTACAACTTCAGAAAAACCTTCATGCTATTGGCTATTGGTTAAATTCTGCTTTTCGATTAAATGCTGATGAATTTTGAAAAATATAAGCAAACCACTTCTGGCCTACTAGATGTAATTGAGAAATATGCATATGGTGAACTAGAATTGAATTCTAAGTTGACAAGTGAGATAAGAATATATAAGAATGCTGAAGATGATTTTAGAAGACAATCTGCACTACGTGAACGAAGCACAGTGATGCCAGGTAAATATTTTATTTGGTTTTATCTTTCTTTATTAGTTTGTTTATTTAAAACAACTAATTGTAATGGATTGCCTCTTTTGATTTTAAGACCAATGGTGGGAATCTTATGGAACTAGAGCACCAAATTTACAAAAGTTAGTCATTCGTGTCTTAAGTCAAACTTTTAGTTCTTCGGGTTGTGAGAGAAATTAGAGTATTTTTGAACACATCCACACAAAGAAGAGGAATCGGTTAGAACATCAAAAGCTTAATGATCTTGTTTTCGTTCATTATAACTTGAGGCTACAATAAAGGTATCTTTTATAATTATTTACCTAATTTCAAATGAGAAAGTAAAGCTATGATCCAATTTGTCTTGATGCATTTGATGACCATTCAGATTGGATATTGGAAGATTCACCACCATTTTTAACTCCTGAAAAGGTTGATGTCTACGAAATAATTTGACAAATATGTCTATTCAACCAACTTTAGATGATCTTGGTAAATTTTTCAATTGCTTGAATATTTTAATTGTCGGTTGCTATTACGAATTATTCTTGATACTGATTTGTGAAAAATACACAAATGTAGATCAATTAAATTTGGAAGATGATCAAGATAATGATGGACCGAATAACAATGTTATGGAAGATATAGATGCAAATTAAAATGAGAAAAATCTTGATCAAGCTCCAATTTTGTCTTATGAAGATATTGATGCTGACTTTGAGCTCATCCCTTGGACTTAATTTACCGATTGTGTTATCTTTTACTTGTCATTGTTAATTTAAATTGAGAATGTATTTTGTACTAGAGACTTGTTTATTATCTTTGTTTTAGATTATTAATTATGTTTAAAAATTGATATTGGATATATAATTTTAATTTTTTTAATTATGACTGGATTAACCAGATGAATTAGTGACCTACCGATTGAACTAGTGATCCAGTGACTCAGTCATATGATTAGATTGATTACCGATTCAGTTCTGATAACTATACAAAAAAAGATAGACAAAAAGAAATGCCTATGTAGCAACCTTACATAGTGACATTTAATCTTTATTGTTAATAAAAACAAAACCTTATCAACTTTTAGAACTTTGGGGAACTCTTGTTTTTATCTCCAGGGATTACTGTTGTAAGCATTTGAATTTTTCCCGACATTTTCTTTAATAGTTTTCTATTAAATTTATTATACAAAAATAACAAAAAGATCTCATACGACTAAATGAAGTTGATTACATGAATCAATTAACGCCATTATATCTGACTAATGTGGATATCTCCTCGCTCCCTAATCAGTAATTAGGAGTGGCAAACGGGTCTAAACCCACTGGGCCAGCCGTGTAACTCGCCAAAAAAGAAGGTCGGACTAAAAAATTGGGACCGCCTGATGAGTCCATATTTGATGATAATTTTTTACTTGAATTGGACAGATTTCATCACATAAACTCACACTTAATCACCAAAATAACATACTTTTATGATTTCTCTCTAGATTAGACCTAAATGTGAAAACATGTGTTTTGTGCTTAAATTGATCATTTTAATTCCACTTTTATTCCATTCGACGCTATGATATATTTTGTTAAGTGAGTTTAGATCAATTAGGCAAGAATAGCTAGGCAAAAGTGGAAGGAAGCATGCAAAATGGGAGATTTTATGAAGAAAATAAAGGAGAAGCACACACTCAAGTGTACGTACGCACAACATCCTATGCGTACGCATAAGTCCCAGCGTGTGTCTACATTAATGAACCATGTGGCTCGCAAATTTGGGGCTCTCTTGGCCCAATTTTTAGAGTTGTTGAAGCCATTTGGAGTGCTATATCAAGGAGGATCATTTCATATCAAAGGGGGGACACTTTGGAGCTCACTTTTAGATAGAAAAACATACTAGGAGTAGGAGTAGTGTAGTTTAGAAAATTCTCTCTTAGGGTTTACTAAATTTTTATTGTAGAATTTTATAGTTTCAGTTTTGATCTTAGATTTCGCTCATCTTCATTGTAAGTACTCTTTAATCTTCTCTTTAATTACACTACTTTTGCTCTTGTCTTATAGTTCAAGTTATTTTGTTAATATATGCAATTTTGATTTCTTGAATTCTTTATTTATGAATTTGGTATTTTATAGTTTATACATGCTTGATTGAGTTTCTATTGTTGATATTGTGAATAGTTTGGTTATAGCTTTCATTATCTTTTGCAATTTCTTTTGTTTAGCTTTTATGCCCACAAGATATTTGTGAAAATACTAACTATATAATTTGAGTAGATTTTCACACCTTGATTTGGGAAATTAGTTCCTAGGATACTAGAGTCATAATGTCCGACATTTAGTAGTAATTCTTAGGTTGTTAGTTGATTCTTGTTTCCATTGACACTAGCTTTATACTAAGTAATTAGTAAGTTAGCTAGGACTTATGGATTAAGGTCAATTATGCTTACTTGACTTACTCCTCGATATTAGGAGTTGACGAAGCGAGATTAACTCATCATAGTTGCCATAGTTGTGGTTATGACGATGATAGGATTCCTTAATTCTCATTCCCAAGTCAAGGTTCTTTTATGCATTTACCGCATTTTCACTAAGTTTTGACCTTCTTTCTTTTTTAATTGCATTAATTTCCTTTTTTGATCGTTTGTTAGTTCTTTTGTTTATGAGTTTTTTTAATCTTTCGTTCCACAATTGAAAACCCCCATTTTTCCTCACAACCAAGAGCGTAACATCTTAATTGCATAGTTTGAGGAAGACGATCCGGTACTTAAAACTCTCGAATATTTTGTGTTGATTGTGACATCTTTGGAAAACTTTGATGTTGGTCAATTGTAGGTTTGGACTATACTTGCATCGAAGAAATTCTATTTTGTGAAATTCCGAACCCACTTTTGACCTTTATCACCGCCAAATAGCAAAATCCCACCTAATCCGCACTGCTTAAACAGCAGGCTTTGGCGGAACGGGGCAAATTTTCCCGCTAGGTTTAGTATTTTTTTAGCAAGGGGTATTTTTGTAACTTTTTTGCCAAAACTCAACTTCTCCCAACCCAACTTACAAAAAAATGAAGATGAAAATTGAGTATTTTGAATTATGTTTATTTTGTTTTGGAGACAATATTTATAATTACAAAGACTTTAATGCTTGTGAATATAAAAATTATAATTTTTATGCCTTTAAAAATTATAAATTTATTAAAATAATTATAAAATTATATATACTATTTAATAATTAATAGTTAAAAAAAAAAGAAATTTGGCGGGCTTACCAGCCTGCCAGCCCGCAGTTAGGCAGGATGGAGTGAAATTTTTAAGACTACTTCATTACGCAGAGCGAGCCGAGGAGGAGGGGAGACCAGCCCGCCAAAAAGCAGGCTTTCGGCAGAACGGACTTTTCCGCTTGCCACCCCTGACAGTAACCACTGATTTATTTTTCATTTGGTCAACCCTCGTTTTCCACAGTGTAAACCGCCTAAATAACTTCATTTTATGTTTGCATCACTCTAACTTCCACTCTTTTATTATTTTTTATGTATTTGCGTATGAATACTTATCTATCTAATTTTTCTTATTTTGCCTACTATCCTTATCTTTGTATTCATCCCAGACAACATAACTAGTGTATTTGCTTTGGATCATCCCCTATTAAATTCATTATGTTATAATTCATTTATTAATATTAAATACATAAAATATGAACCACCATATCCCTCTCACAATGAGTGACAGTAATAAAAATTCAAACAGATAAAAGAGTTAAATCTCAATTTGGTTCCTGAAATTTAGCCCGATGCTCAAAATGACCTCCACAATTTCGTTGGTCCTAATTAGAACTCTTAAATTTGCAATTGTGGCTCCAACTTGCCCCTGCGATCATTTCCGTCACCAGAATGCTGATTTGATGCAATTGCATGACACGGTAGACACTACTTAAACGGCGGCGCATTGGTTTCGCGTCCAAACCCTTTAGAAACCACATCGTTCATACGACGATCATAAGTTGCCAAACATCAAGAAAATCCTTACACTACGTGGTTTCCAAAGGGTTTGCACACGAAACCAATGCGTCGTCATTTAAGTAGTGTCCACCATGTCATACAATTGCGGAAGATCAGCATTCCGGTGATGGAGATGATCGCAGGGGTAAGCTAAAGCCATAATTGTAAATTTGGGGGTTTTAATTGGAACCAACGAAATTGTAAAAGTCATTCTAAGCATCAGGCCAAATTTCAGGGATCAAATTAAGATTTAACTCAATAAAAGATGCCTCATAAGAATAGTATCGTGTAGGCAGAATACAATTATAAATCAAGAAAACACTGTTGAGACCGTTAAATAGGAGACTAAAACAGAGGCTAAAATAATGCAAGCAAAAAACGAAAAAACCAGAGATCAACTAGATATAAAATTCTAATACACAACAGGGGAAGCCCGTTACTTTTCGGCTACCCAAACCAAACTAGAAATACACAAGGAACATAACGAAACGAGGGCCAATATGACAACTACTAATTTAACATCAGGGAAATCATCAAAACTTAATCGTCAAAAGAACTTAGTGGCTACAAGGGAAGTGGTAAAACAAAGACTTCAATGTTTCCTTGTAACTATAATGGAGGACAGAAATAATATTTAGCATATTACAAAGGAAAACCAACGAGACTGAACATCAATTCTATGATGATGTTCAGAATGAACTCGAGTGATATCTAAATTGGCAAAAAAATCATGCCACAACCCATATGACACCATGTGATATGTAAACCAGCCACTGAAAACCAAAGCTGGGTCCAGCAATCCTCTATTTACCAAGGATGGACCTTATAGGATGCACACATCGACAGCATTAGTGACCCCAATTGTTGTCCTGTGGAACTGGACGACTTTAAAGCAGCTGAAACTCCTGCAGTTGACAAACATCTGAATAATGTCTTGAATATTAAAGAAAACAAATGCCACAAACAAATCACCAAATCAATTCTACTGAATATTCAAGGATTTAAAGATAAATCAGAATAAGGAGAAGCATGAAATAATGTTACCCAGGAAAAAGCATGAATATCTTCTAATTAAAAGTTGAATCCACCAGGTGGCACAGCAGGACCATCAGAGCCACCAAAGTTGAACCCTGCTTGGGAACCATCCCCTGGAGGCATAGTCTCGTCATCTTCCTCCAACCAGTATGTTTCAAGAATCTTCACTGCCTTTTCATAGATCTCTGTGTTATCATGACTCTGGAGGTTCTCAATTTTCTCCAAACCCTCAGCATCGTCAATCATTTGGGCATACAGATTCACATCACCAGTATTGCCCATATTTTTATCAGCTTCACCCACCTTCAAGATGTTTTCAAGTCCTTCCAGACAAACTGTCACAATTCTAGGATCTGGACAGATGAGAAGATCACACAAGGGCTTGATGCACCCCTGGCTTACCAGGTACCTGTCAACCAGGGAAAATAATCATAACTTGATACTAAAAGTATCATAACACCACTATCAAATCAAGGGGATATTATGATCAAAAGCTACTCTTCATACTTGATTTGTTCGTGAGATCCACCAGATGTAGCATTTGATATAGCCCAAGCCGCCTCTTTCTTGATGTCAAACTCAGCATTTTGAAGCAGGCTGACCAAAGGACCAATTATATTAGACTCAATTACGGCCTGTAATAGAAAAATACAACAACAAAATGCTCAGAATTAGAAGAGGATTTTATGAACTTTAATTATTAGAACATGCAAGTAAAACAAAATAAAGAGAGGGGGGAGCATGCTATACCTGAATCTGCTGTTTATTACCAGCTGTGATGTTTGATATGGTCCAACAAGCTTCCTTCTTGATGCTTTTTTTATAAGTATTAGACAACAAATTAAGAAGGCAAGGAAGTGCTTGATGGTTGATGATAACCTATGGAGAAAAGAATCGCATTTGAAAAAACCCGAAAAAGTATTGACAAGAACATTTAATTACTGTAACACCAAGTTTAATTAGGCAATTATCGTCAGAAACATGTTTAGGTTGAACACGGCAATGGAGTTTGAAAGAAAAATTACAAAACCCATTATCTTTCATTGTACTGAACTACATTTAATATAATCACCAAATCAATCTTTAAAAAAATTTGGAATTCAACTCAGCAATAATGTTGCAGTTTGATGCCTGTGACACGTCTGTGGGTGAATGAGAAAAAGAGCAAAGCAAGGAGTGGCAACACAAACCAATCAATAATTGATAATCTAAGAAGCACACTACTGATGAATGAATAAGATGACTGATAATACTTTACCTAAAAATTCAAATTCAAATTTGAAAGGAACAAAAAAGGATAAAAAAAAAGTCGATTTTAAAGTGTCAACATCAACAACAATATGACTTCTATATAGTGGGGAACGGGTGAAATGTTATACTACAGGATTAGTAATGTGGAAGAAGAGAGGAAGGGAAAAGGACATCACAATCAATTGTGAAAGGCATGCTGTGTCTATGTCCCAATATTCCTCAATGCAGAAAGGCATAGCGAGATACTGATCACAACAACAGAACCGTGACATGTTCTGGAATTTAATACCTGAGTTTGCATATCATCTCCAGTGACAATATTTCCAACAGTACGAAGAGCAGGAATTAGAACTGAAGGGGATGGGTGCCTGAACAAGATTATTTAAAATAAAAAAAAAAAGAAAAAAAGAAAAGAAAAGAGTAGTTAGAACTTGACAACAAATGGAATTGGGTTGTCAGGACACAAGCATTCAGGCATTTTTTTTTTTGGAACAAAACTGCAGAGACATAAGTTTAGTACTCACATTAAAAGTTCAACTAGCCGGGGACAGACACCAGCTTCAATTACAGCTTGAATTTTGTCGTTTGTACCATCAGAAAGATATGAAAGTGCCCAACAAGCATCGGTCAAGACTTCTTCATCATTTGAATGGATAAGACTAGCAAGGGCAGGAAGTGCAGGTTTAACCTGTTTAAAGGGGGAAAAAAGAACAAAATATACGGCAAAGAATAAAACATAAGTAACTTCAGTTAAGTGGAATTGAGAAGTTTTGAAAACTAAAACTGGATAAACCATTGATGTAGCAAATGGCAGCCTCCCAAATAAATAATGACTTTGGCTGTTGCTTGGCTGATACTAAGACAAAACATACAAGTGCAACAAAATTACATATTAGATAATCTACAGCCACTAACAAAGAAGAATGCTGGCACATCCTAGAAACATGATGATAGAATTGCATGAAATTGATTTTTAAGAGAACGGAGAAAAAGCTGAGGGACATTGCTCATCAGATCCAAAAACCAACTCTAACAAAGTAATAAAGTATTCTAGAAAATACAAGGACATTCTAATCAATAGGGTACATACATGTACATCTAGATCTCATTGTGATAAAGGACTGTACTAAAACAATTAAAAGGGCAAGTAAAGATATGATGCTACTTTTGGTTTCAATGGGGAAGAGAAAGAAGAGAAGGGTTTAAAGTATATAATGGACTAAGCTTTACACTTCAAGACCTCCATTTCTCTCCGAAACAAAAACTTGCAAACATACCTAAGGACCAGACAATCAATTTTCAAAAACTGATTATTCAGAAAGATTAAGCCATTAAATAAACTGTTTTTCACCTGATCAAAAGGAGGCTGTGGCTTGCCCCTGCAGAAGTTTGAAAGTGTCCAGGTAGCATTCCTAAGCATGGAAAGTTTGGCATGTTCATTCAATTGCGCCAACAGAGGAAGCAGAGCACCATGACTGAGTACAAGATCACGGCATCTGGGAGAATCCCCAGCAACATTTCCTAATGCCCACACTGCCTGGAAACCAAAAACAAGTGGTTAAATAAAAACTTTTAACAAAAGATACCATGGATAAATTTAGACACAATGCATTGCATCGCATTGTCTGCTACATATTAATAATAAATAATAACACTCAGCATTAAGAACTCTCCCACTTTCTTTGTATGCATGAGCACATACATAGCAACATTATACCTGCCACAAGTATCTCATCAAAATCCAAAGGGGAAGATGAACAACTGTATTTCATAATCATGATCCATATTTTTAATTTCACAAACTTAACAAAAACAACACATACACAAACAATGCACGTGTATGTTCCCCAACGCTTAAAGGATGCAACAGCACAAAAAAGGTACCTGTTCACGGACGTCGTCACTGGGTGAAGCAAGGAGCCTTACAAAAATGGGGACAGCCCCATGATCAATTACCACCTTGGTGTTTTCAGATGTTCCAGAAGCTATATTTGTCAAAGCCCAAGCTGCCTCGAACTAACAACATGCAATGAACATAGTCAATGAAATATAGTAGAAGCTAGAAAGCATGTACATAACGACTGGCCATTTGTTTCTACAGGTCCACATTAGACCATGACGACACACTAATAACACATTTCATAATTCACATATACATTTGGGGGAAAAAATTACCTAAGAAAAGAAATGACATGCAAATTTTTAGTTTATTCAGATTTTAAAATAATTTTTAATATTGAAAATTAAAACATGAATCATCTTATTTAAATTTTTTTAAAATTTTTAATTATATACGCCATCTATGAAAATTGTAATTTTCAAACTTTAAAGTGTTCCAAGTGTTCTGCATCCATATACCTACCTACCTATACTTTCAAGTTAAAAGACTAATTAAAGAAAACAAGGCAGACAACAAACCTGCAACTGGGGGAAATCATCCCTCGAAAGAAATTCAACAAAGCGAGAAACGACACCAGCCTGTATAACCTCCTCAATCGGCGGACAGCGCTCTGGAACACAAAAAGCACCCATCTAAGTGAACTAAACAAAACTACAAGAAATAAATGAGGTAGTAGTATAAACTATAAAGACCAAACATCTAACCAATCGAAAGCAACTTCCGGAACTGAGTAGTTGCTTCCAGCTGAAGGCTATTATCATCAGAATAAACACCTGCAACCATCGTAGGTAGGTGTTCCAACTGCACCACCATAAACTTTCAGTGTAAGCAAATTAACACAATCAACGCACTGCCATCAACATTCTTAATAAAACTACTGAAGTCTACTCGGTAAACATAAATATAACGAAATAAGAAGATCAATTCAACAATTCAAGTATCATGAGTGAACAGGTCAACCGAGCACGCATCTAAGTAAACTAACGATACCCATATTCGAGGGATAAAATAGGAGAAAAATGATTATCATTATGAGCAGGAAAAAAGAGAGTACAGATTGTGGAAGATGTAAGAATTGACCTTCTTCTCTAGCACAGTGGATTGTGCCGAAGCGGGAATCTGCTGTGCTTGGAGACCCTCGCGCCGCTTCTTCTGTAAGCTCTCTTCCCTTCGGTTCTTCCTGATCTCCACCATGGTGTCTTCTCGCCGCCGGCGACCCTCCTCGGCGTCGACAGCCACCTTGTAGCGGCTCCGGCGGACATCGGTCCTTGAGTTTCCGGTTGGGCGATACGACATCGTTTGGGAACAATCAAGAGAAGAGTGAACTGATGAGTAGGGTTTCTTGGAGAGTAGATAAATAGAATCGAAGAGATTTTGGGTTTTAGGCTTAAGCTATTGGAAGTTGGAAGTCTTGAAAAATAGGGTTTTTGCTATTGAAGAAATGGCAGGAAGCGGGAGCAGACTGGGTGTGTTTGGAAAGGAGAACAACTGGACAAGTATAACTTGTGTCTAGGATGCACAAGCGTAAACAGCGTAGTGGCTTGTTGTCCGTGCCATTCATAAAATATTCATTCTATCAATCTATAATTGTTAATTAACATATAAATATAAAACAATCTACGTAATGTCTAATTGCAAATTTTTGAAAATCAAACTGCTTATTTGTTTCAACATCATAAATAATCGGCAAGGCACCGAATTATATCAAATAACAAGTTTAATCACCCGTGCTCATACACGTGATAAGATTGAAATTATAATTTTAAGTTGTTATGTTAAATTTTATTTTAATTATAATAATTTAATTAATAAAAAAATAACTTGTATGCGTTATGTTTCTTTTTTTTAATATAGTATTAATTGTATTAACCATAAAATAGTTATTTAATCTATTTTTTTTATAAATCAGACATATATACTTAATATGATCATAAATAATCTAATAATACTTAAATCTACCAACAAAGTTTTTCATAAATAATCTAGTAATACTTAAATTTACCAACAAAGTTTTATATGTTGATTTACTGTGAAGTAAGAAAATATCAAAATCAGCTCAAAATGAAGAACAAATTAATAGAGAATTCTACAGAAAGTTCTCCAATAAACGATAAATAATTTAAACCCAATGAATAACAATTCAACACTATCCTTTTATGCCTGCAAAATATATTCATGAAACAACACTATATAAATATTTGTATATAAAATTATATGATTAATGTAATTATAAAATTGTTTGTCAAGAGAATAAAATTATACGAATTTTAATGATAATTTTAATATTCTCAAACTATTAATGTACAATAAGAATTATGTGCAATAAGAATTCATCTATTAGTTCCTAGAATTTTTAAATTTTTTTAAGTGATAGTAATAAATTTTAATAAATAAATACATTTAGTAAGACATTTTGTTATTACCTTTTTATTATAGGATCTCAAAAACTTCTCTATATACTACATTCATCGTGCAGTTATAATATTTCCCTCTTCAGCACACACAGAGTCTGAACTTAAGTAGACTCTTTCTTGTCCAAGTAACCCTGCAGTCATCTTGTTGTTGACATCAGTGACACAATCCAAAGTTGGTGCAAGAATTGCTCTATCCTTGAAATAATTTTCAACGGATAAATTGGATAACATATCTGGATACACGAAATTAATGAGGTCATCCAAAGCTGTCTCAGAGTTCTTAATCAAAATGTCAGATGGTATATGAACGATCGATTCACCATCTGTTGTATCACCAACTAAATCATCACCAATTTTGAGTAGCCATTCTGCAAAATTTCTGAGTTCTTGTATGTTGTTATTTTCACCTAGTGACAATCTCATGTTTTTTATAAGCTTCAAAACCTTATAGTTATGCCACAAATATGAAGAATTAATAGAAGACTGAATTATATCTTGCCTTGAGCCTCTGGGAATCATAGGTAAAATTTGTCTAAAATCTCCTCTAAGAACAATAACTTTACCTCCAAATGGCAAATGAGCATTATACGAATCTGAGCACCTTAAGATGTCTCTTAGACATTTGTCTAAAGTTTCGTAACAATACTTACTTATTATTGGAGCTTCATCTTCATCCCATATGATTAATTTGGCCTTAGATATTAACCTTGCAAGAGGACTTCCCTGTTTAATGCTACACAAAGAATCCTTATTTATGGCCAAAGAAATTTTAAACCTTGAAAGTGAAGTTCTTCCATTAGGCAACAAAAGTACAACAATCCCACAAGAAGCAACATTTAAAACTATACCTCCTTTAGACCTAATTGAGCATGATATAGTTGACCATAAGAATGTTTTTCCACAACCACCTTGACCATATAAGAAGAAAAGTCCACCCATATTACCGCTAACAGCACCAATTATTTGATTGTATGCAAATTTCTGCTCATTAGTTAGCCTTTCTTAATACCCACTTAGTTCATTCGCAAGAGCATTAACGTCAAAATAATTGAAACAATTGACTATTACGAGTTATATATATATATATGTATACTAATTACAAACGATATGAATTTTTAATGAAAATACTTGATACTAATAGAAAAAAAATTATATAAATAAAAATTATTTAATTTTAATTTCAATTCATATAATAAAACAGTAATTTTCAAAAATTATGGAATCTTTTTTTAACATATGTATTATGCCATACGTATAAATTATACGGGTTATTATATAAATTCATATATATGCATAACAAAACAGTTTAATATTATATATTGTCTACATTAATTATATGCCAAAATTTTGAAAAAAAAAAAAGATAAAAGAGGAGATATATAAATATGCATAATATTATTGCTGTATATGAAGCATTTTTATATTGTTATAATTATAGAGATTTACTACAATTATATCAAATTTAATTATGATTGTATATAAATAAAATAGGAAACAATTAAAACTAATTTTTTTCTTTTTATGGTCAAAAGTTATCATAAATATAAAAAATAAAGTTAATAATACTATTATTAATAATTATTTTTGCATTAATTTTTAAATTAATTATTAAATAATTATTTTTGTTAAGATAATTGTTTATAAATTATTTCAAATTATATTTTGTTAAGATATAATTATTTAGATTATTACTCATGGCACGGGTATAATTTCATTTTATACCAATTAATCAATTATAATTATATGACACAGGTGTAATTTTAATTTTATCCACCGATTATTGGTAAATAAGTTTTATTCCAATTATAAATAAAATTTATTTTTATTGGCAAATAAATTGTCTTTAGGTCAACGATTTAATATATGTGTAGGTTTATTTTTTGTCAAATATAATGAAAATACAAATAAAGAAATAAAGAATAAAAATAAACTTAATAATATCTGACACTACTTTATTTTATTAAATTATTTAAAAATAGCACATCCACAAAAAATAATCGTAATATATAAATTGAGGCAATAATTTAAAATTCTATAATTATAATTTAATCAAATACTAATAGTAAAACTAAATTACCAAAACAATATTGAACCTATTTTAGTCCTTAGTCACGTATAGTATAGAATCATTCTTGTAACGACAACCAACTGAAATAACATCGTAAGTTTCAATATTTAGAATTCGTGCAAAATCAGACCATCCTCTTGTTAGATAAGCTTCATCATTCGCTATCCATGCAATGCGGCAAGGTATAGAATTACCACACCGAGAAATCAAACTAACTCTTATTTCCCTCAATGGCATTGCATGCATGTAAAAGAAAGCTGGTAATTTCTGGAAAAAAAATCAAAATATGTTAAAAAATTATTCTAATAACGAACAACTTAAACTAAAAAAATTTAAATATATTACCAATCGTTGAAATTGCATATCTGAATTTGTCATGAATTTAGCAAAACTGAACGCTTACAACCATGTAGTTGGAACCCGAATCAGTGAAGACAACTTGATGAAGTATTTTATGGATGTGATGCATTGTAAATGATTGTGACAAAAGACAATCGAACTGGAACATTAGACGATAAGAATAACTTAGAGTAACAACAAATAAAAAATTATCAAAATAATAATATAATAGAATGAGCATATAAAAAAATATTATAAAAAATTATAAATTGTACCTTAAAAGGATCAACTTCAATAAAAAAAACGAAGAATACGTTCTTATTCTATGAAGTAGTAAAAAAAAAACACTAAATATAAAATTATGAATTGACTCTCAAATTTAGATTCATGTACCACAAGAAAACACTATATATAGACTTTAGTAAAACAAAAATAAATATGTAAATTACCTATTATTAAGGTAATTTTTTAATAATGCATTAAATATTGATTTGGTTTTGGAGGGAAAACGGAGGCATGAGAGATCGACACGTCACTTTTAGTAGCTGGGGGAAAACCCATTTTTAGTATATTAAGTAGATAAGTATAAAAGTCACCCAAAAAAATAATAAGTATAATTATCCGTATAATGCACGTGATAAGATTGAAATTATAATTTTAAATTATTTTTTTAAAATTAATTTAAATTATAATAATTTGATAATAAAAAAGTAACATGTTATGTTATGTATTATTTATTTTTTTAATTTAGTATTAATTGGATTAACTCTAAAATAGTTATTAATTAGTTTTAATAATCTACTTTTTTCAATAAATTAGACATATATACTGAATATGATCATAAATAATATAGTAATAGTTAAATCCACCAATAAATATATTGGTTATTATCACACTATAAAACTAATTAAATATAAAGGCTAGTAGAACTTATAAATCTATAAAATCGCACGGTTTTTGATTCGCGTGTAAATGTTTACTTATTAAATAAACTTAAAATATGAACAAAAAATATTTATAAATTAGACATAACATCACTTGAAAGAATAATAAAAAATAATCAACTTACCTTATTATCCATGAGAATCATTTCTATGAAAGTCGTCTTATTCTTGTCAAATTTGTATAGAACTTTCCATAACCTTATATATTAATTTTGTTATATATATATTACGGTAGTTTTTCTTAATATATACATATACATAAATAATTTTATACATATACATAAATAAAAAAATATGTGAATTATATTTTGTTAAATTCTATAATATCAATTATTAAAAACATCTAAATCACATATATTAATTATTTTTTGTTCATTTTATATATATGATTATCTTTTATTCTACAATCGTGCAATAATTTTTTATTTTTTATATCTATATATATTTTCAATTCCGGCTTCATTCATCGCATATTAATAGTTTTTTTCTAATAGTGATGTTTTAATTTTTCGTTTTTCTTTTTTTCACATATCTTTCTTTTTTTTAAATAGTGATATTTTAATATTTTTTTTAAATATACTTTTCTTAATAATTACATTACTAATCTAAAATATAAAATGAGAAAAAAAGGTGATACATATATCCAAGAAAGAAAATAAACTTAAAAATCAGAAAAAAATTATATCAAAAAATATAAAAAATAATATATTCAAAAAGAATAGTCATAATATATAAATTGAGTCAACAATTTAAATTTTTCTAATACTAAATTAATCAAATACCAATATTAGAAATAAATTATTTAAATAATATTTAATCTATTCTACTCTTTAGACACGTATAGATTATAATTATTCTCGTAACGACAACGAACTGAAACAACGTTGTAAGTTCAAACATTTAGAATTCATGTAAATTCGGACCATTTCTTTGTTTTTTGAAAACCTTCTGTATTCCTGATAGAGTTGAATCAAAATTCCTTTTATGGAAAAAGAGTTACGGAGATGACTTTGATGTGTTGGAGACTAAAATCCAGAAGTCACTATTTATATTTGAATGTGACACCCATTAAACCCGAAAGACCAAATAAAATAGTATCTCTGGTTTTATTTTCATTTAATTCTAAATCAAAAGTAATAATGACTTATTTAATTCAGCATTTATAATAATAAATGAGATGACCATTATATAAGTTATTTAATGTAAAATAGCTTAATTTACTATTATGATTAATATATGTATTGTCCATAAATAGATTAAGAAATAATAATTTCGTAACAAAATAATCATTCAATTTGAATTATAATTAATTGATTGATAGAAATTATAATAAATTGTATGATATTTAAATAATTAACCAAATCAATTATTTGATATAATTAATTTATTATAATAAAATGAATTTTATGAGTTAAAAGAAATAAATTGAAAAACACCATAAGAAACATGTTAGGACAATTTTATCATTAAGTGCAGAAATTTAATTTTTACATAATAGAATAGATATTTACAGATTATTATATTAAACACAGACTAAAAAATACACTAAACAAAAATATTATTATATTAAACACAGACTTAAAAAAATAAACTAAATAAAATAAAAGCATCAAAGGTAAAATATAACCTAAAAAATCACTTAAATTAAAAAAGAACCTGTGATGAATTATAATGAATCTATATATGAGAAGTAAAACTAAAATAAACAATTAAAAATAAAGTAAAAAGAACAATTAAAAAAATAAAGAAGATAGAAAAGATAATGTGTGGAGTAGATAAAAAATGTATTGTAATAGAAGATTAATATAATTAATAAATACACAGAATGAAAGAAAAAAAATCAAAATACGATCTTATTAAAAAAATTCAAAAAAATATTTTAAAAAAGAACCTATTAATCAAGTTTTATAAAAATATTACAAAAAATGTAAATTATCTTTAAATAAAATAATAATACCCTTAAAAATTATTAATCAAAATAAATAAAAAAAATTAATATAAAACAAAATCATAGAAAAATATTAGCAAAATTAAGATAAAAAAATACAAATATTTTACCTTAAGTACAAAATAGAGAAGGAGAAAAGGGATATATAAAATAATAAGATAATAATTTAAATTAATTGAGTTCATTTATCTCATTGTTTTATATATTATTTATTAAATAATTTAATATTTATCTCAGTCATATTAAATAATAAATTAGTTATAATTAATTTGATTTAATGAATCAAATAAAATTTAAAATAATTTAATATTTACTCTAATTAAATTAAATATTTGAAGTTATGATTAATGTAATTTAATGAATCAAATAAAATATTAATTGAGGAAATATTTATCCTAATCAAATAAAATTATATAATTGATTAGTTATAATTAATACAATTAAATGAATCAAACACATTAAATTGAAAAATAATTTAATTAATTTGTGTCTTAAGGACACATTTTAAAAATATTTATTTTTCAACAACTTTTATAAAATATTTTTTATAATATTTTTAACTTATGATTTAAAGGCACAGTTATAATAACCCATTAAAAAATACTTAATTAGTTAATATAAATAATTAATATAATTGATTTAGTTCAATAAATTAAAAGAAATAAATTTAAAAGGAAGAGATAAAGAAAAAATAAAATTATAAAAATGTATATTCATTAAAAAGCAATAAAAAAATCCCTTTTAGTTTTTTATTTATTAATTATTAATTTATTATAATTAATTTCACAACATTTATTATACATTATTCATCTTATAAATTAATATAATCAATTTATTGATATCAATTATCGATAATTAATTATAATTGATATAACTCTTTTTGCTATACTTTCTAAATAAATAATTAAAAATGTATCTCAATTTTTTGTTAAAGTAAAATAAAATAAAATATATAAATTGAGTAGATATAAATATGAAAATTATAAATTTTATTAACAACTCAAATAAATTAGTACCATAAAATTAAATTTAATGTCTATTTTAAAAATAATTACTGACTTTTTATTCTTTTAATTATTAATAATTTAAATAAAATAATACCCTATAACTTATTTTGTTATTTATTTTAAGTAATTACTAATATAAGTGTTAGTAATACCCAAGTATATATTATCAACATAATTTTATCATGGGTATTTCAATCCTATGTCATTGCATATTAATATTGAAAATAGTCTCACTAATGTAAATGACCAATACAATAATTATATGAAAAAATAATTAATTACATAATTGTATAATTTTTAAGATCCTATATAGTTGAATTTAACGGACAAATAAAAAATATCTATATGATAATGTTCTAGTATTTTAGCATACTATAAATCATATTATAATTTTAAGTCAACTCTTTAAACACATTATAACATAAACCATCTAAAAAGACATACCAAACTAACGAATATCACATGGGTCACAACATACACTCTAAATTGTCACCATATTTCAAATAAAAAGAGTATCAATATAGAGAAATCAATGAATATATATAACTAAAATAAAGAGCAACAAAGTGACACAAAAAAAAAGAGAGAATCAATAAAAAACATTAACATATAAACCACATACACAAACAATGTATATATTAATTGTGAATCACAAAATAAAAGACAATATATATATATGAATTGAAGTACACATGATAAAATAGAATATTATAAAACAAAATTATAGTAAGATTATTTAAAAATAACATAAAAATGACACATTTTTTTTATTAATAAGAAGTTAAAAGAAAAAAAAAGTATGCACCTAATAATAAGCAATTAAAATAAACAAATTTTTTTAAAAATATATAAAAAATGAAATGTTTAAATAAAGATAAAAGAAACAAAAATTCAATAAATTACAAAAATTGTACCTAAACACGAGAGAAAGGGGGGAGAGAGGGAGGGAGGGAGAGAGAGAGAAAAGAAAGCAAATGAGTAAAAAATATTTGATCTGGTATAAATAGATGGTATTAAGAAAAATAAACTAATTAAATTAATTCATATATTTCGTTATCATATTTATTATTTATTAAATAATTCGATATTTACTCCAATCAAATCAAATAATTAATATAATTAACTAAATTAATTAATTGATATAATTTAAATTACCTATTATTAAGGTAATTTTTTAATAATGCATTAAATATTGATTTGATACAATTATAATGAATATATGTTCCTAAATTAGTATAATTATATATTAATTTCATCATATCACGGGTAACAAAGATTTTTTATTATTAGTATTATTACTGATATTATTATTATCATTAAAATGATTAAAAATATTTTTAATTGATAATTGATAAGTAGTTTAGTAATGCATTAAATATTGATTTGATATAATTATAATGAATATATGTTCCTAAATTAGTATAATTATGTATTGTTCATTAAATATTAATTATAATATAATTATAATAAAGATATTTTTTATAAAATAATTTAGAATAGAAAAGTGCATTCATTTTGGAAGAAAAACGGAGTCACGAGGAATCGATACCTCACTTTTATTAGTTGGGAAAAAACCCAATTTTAGTATATTAAGTAGATATTATAAATGCACCAAATTATATGAAGTAATATCACAGAAATGAATTATTATTTTTATGAGAATTAACAAACTAAGTAAGTAATAGTCAATTGATTATTCTAATTAAACAATCAAAATTAAGAATTTCAAAAGTAATTGCATAAAAACAACGAATTGAATAAAAGTAAGTTGTAAGTAATTAAAAAAGAAATATGATTCAAAAAAGTTAAGATTTCAAGAATATTGAAACTTCTGAAAAAAGTTTTTCATTTTTCACCTCAATCAACCAATGATATATTTATAGCAAATCATAAGTAATCAAACTCCAATTTCTTAGTAATTCAATTTATCTAATCTTAATTAATTATCAATTCCTTAATTAATTAATTGTGACAAGAGGTTAAGAATATTTACAGATTTAAAAACCACACAACTCTCAAGAACCAAACTAAGTTGATTCGATGTCACTTATCAAGTCTAAGTTCAAAACGTAAGAATCGTGAGACGAAGTTTTCAAGCTTAATTTAATTAATTAAACTTTTCAAGATATTAAGAGAATTCAAGTCAGAGAAGAATTGTTTTCCAACATATTCAAATCCTTTGGATGAAGAACGAAAACTTTTTCTTAAGAAAACAGCAATTAAGATTGAAAAGTTATAACATTAGTCCATAGGAATCAACAGAGCTCCTAACCTTAACCAAGGAGATTAGTGACTCATGCTTCAATAAAAACCTAAAATTTAGAATGAAAGATGGCCAAAAGATCTGAGACCCCTACAGAAAGTTTTTAGGATACCTTTTATACTAAAACTTAAAATAAAAACTAAGCATTAAATGCAAACTTAAAAGCGAAACCTAATCAAATCTTCCGAAATTAATCTTCAAATCTTCTTAGTGATTCAGGTCCATCACTTAATGATTCAATCCTTGACTTGGTGTTGCATGCCTCTTCTCAAGCTTTGGTGGTCTTCTGGAGTTTTGGCCTGACGTGCCACGCTCTTGCGCATAACGTGTAGCACGCCGCAACTTTTTTCTTCCCGGGGAGCTCCAAGCATGGCGTGTGGCACGCCCAATGCATGGCATGTTGCACACCAGCTTTTGGCATTATCAAGGCCTCAAAGATGTGCCAAAATGGCACGCCCTTGTATATGGGCGTGTGGCGCCCAACCTTAAAGTGGGGTCATACATACGCATGGGAGATGTGTACGCATGATTGGGCAAAATTTCTCATTTCTGCATATTGATGAACGGATAATTTATACGCTCTTTGGCATTATTTTCAGGTAGTTTTTAGTAAGTTCAAGCTACTTTTAGGGATGTTTTCATTAGTTTTTATGTTAAATTCATATTTATGGACTTTACTATGAGTTTGTGTATTTTTCTGTGATTTCAGGTAATTTCTGGCTGAAATTGAGGGACTTGAGCAAAATTCTGATAGGAGGCTGACAAAGGACTGCTGATGCTGTTGGAATCTGACCTCCCTGCACTCGAAATGGATTTTCTGGAGCTACAGAACTCCAAATAGCGCGCTCTCAATAGCGTTAGAAAGTAGACATCCAGTGCTTTCCAGCAATATATAATAGTCCATACTTTATTCGGTAATTGACGACGTAAACTGGCGCTCAACGCCAGAAACACGTCACGTCCCGGAGTTGAACGCCCAAAACATGTTACAACTTGGCGTTCAACTCCAAAAGAAGCCTCAGCTCGTGGATAGATCAAGCTCAGCCCAAACATACACCAAGTGGGCCCCG
>NC_029780.3:26854366-26854689 GCF_000817695.3 Arachis duranensis | reverse complement strand
TATTCGGCCATGCCTGAACCTTTCACTTATGTATTTTCAACGGTGGAGTTTCTACACACCATAGATTAAGGGTGTGGAGCTCTGCTGTACCTCAAGTTTTAATACAATTACTATTGTTTCTATTCAATTCTCTTTATTCCTATTCTAAGATATTCGTTGCACTTCAACTTGATGAATGTGATGATCCATGACACTCATCATCATTCTCACCTATGAACGCACGTGATTAACAACCACTTCCATTCTACCTTAGGCCGGGCGCATATCTATTGGATTCCTTAATCAGAATCTTCGTGGTATAAGCTAGAATTGATGGCGGCATT
>NC_029780.3:26851516-26854133 GCF_000817695.3 Arachis duranensis | reverse complement strand
CACTGAGAGGATGGGATGTAGCCATTGACAACGGTGATGCCCTACATACAGCTTGCCATGAAAAGGAGTAAGAAGGATTGAAGGAAGAAGTAGGAAAGTAGAAAAAGAAAGGGCACAGTATCTCCATACGCCTATCTGAAATTCCCACCATTAATTTACATAAGTATTTCTATCCTATTTTAATTATCTTTATTTTATGTTTATTATTTATTAATTTTCAAAAATCCATAATCAATTATTATCCGCCTGACTGAGATTTACAAGATGACCATAACTTGCTTCATACCAACAATCTCTGTGGGATCGACCCTTACTCACGTAAGGTTTATTACTTGGACGACCCAGTACACTTGTTGGTTAGTTGAACGGAATTGTGTCCACACATAGCAAAGAGCCATTATAATGATTCCATACAACAACAAAGAATACAACATTGATGATCACAATTTCATCCACCAAGTTTTTGGCGCCGTTGCCGGGGATTGTTGAGTTTGAACAACTGACGGTTCATCTTGTTGCTCAGATTAGGTAATTTTCTTTTCAAAATTTTTCAAAAATCTTTTTCAAAATTTTTCTTTTCTTTTTCGTTTTTCCAAACTTTATTTTCGAAAAAAAAATTAATAAAAATACAAAAAAATCATAAAATCATAAAAACAAAAAATATTTTGTGTTCTTGTTTGAGTCTTGAGTCAATTTTTAAGTTTGGTGTCAATTGCATGTTTTAAAATTTATGCATTATTTTTTCGAAAATTCCATGCATTCATAGTGTTCTTTATGATCTTCAAGTTGTTCTTGGTAAGTCTTCTTGTTTGATCTTGATGTTTTCTTGTTTTGTGTTGTTTGTTGTTTTTCATATGCATTCTTCGTTTGTTAGAGTCCATGCATTAAAGATTTCTAAGTTTGGTGTCTTGCATGTTTTCTTTGCATCAAAAATCTTTCAAAATTACGTTCTTGATGTTCATCATGATCTTCATAGTGTTCTTGGTGTTCATCTTGACATTCATAGTGTTCTTGCATGCATCATGTTCATAGTGTTCTTGGTGTTCATCTTGACATTCATAGTGTTCTTGCATGCATCATGTGTTTGATCCAAAATTTTCATGTTTTGGGTCATTTTTGTGTTTTTCTTTAAAAAATTTCAAAAACAAAAAATATCTTTTCCTTATTTCCCTCCAAATTTTCGAAAATTTTGGGTTGACTTGGTCAAAAATTTTTAAAATTAGTTGTTTCTTACAAGTCAAGTCAAATTTTCAATTTTAAAAATCCTATCTTTTCAAAACTTTTTCAAAAATCAGATCTTTTTCATTTTTATCTTATTAATTTCAAAAATTTTAAATTTTTTTTCAAAAAAAATCCTTTTCTTAATATTATTTCATGAATTTCGAAATTACACTAACAATTAATGTGATTGATTCAAAAATTTGAAGTTTGTTACTTTCTTGTTAAGAAAGGTTCAATCTTTAAATTCTAGAATCTTATCTTGTAGTTTCTTGTTAGTAAAGTAATTAATTTTAATTTAAAAAAATTAAATCTTTTTCAAACATATCTTATCATATCTTTTATATCTTATCTTTTTATCATATCTTTTTCAAAATTTTATCTTTTTCAAAAATTTGATTTCAAAGTATCTTATCTAACTTCTTATCTTCTTATCTTTTCAAATTTGATTTTTATATCTTTTTCAACTAACTATTTGACTTTTTATTTGTTTCTTATCTTTTTCAAAACCGCCTAACTACTTTTCCCCCTCTAATTTTTGAAAATACCTCCCTCTTTTTCAAAAGAAAAAATTCTTTTTAATTGTTTAAACTTTAATTTTAATCATATCTTATCTTTAATTTTCGAAAATCACTAACCACTTTTTCAAAATTATTTTCGAAATTCTCTATCTCTCCTTCTATCTATTTATTTATTTATTTACTAACACTTCTCTTCACCTCTCTTCATCTCAAATCATTGTCCCTACCTTTACCCTTTATTCAGACTATTCATTCTTCTTCACTCCTATTCCATTTCTTCTTCTACTAACATAAAAGAATCTCTATATTGTGACATAGAGGATTCCTCTTTCTTTTCTTGTTCTCTTATTCCCTATATAAGCAGGAACAAGGAAAAAGACACTCTTGTTGAAGCTGATCCAGAACTTGAAAGGACTCTGAAGAGGAAACTAAGAGAAGCTAAATTACAACAATCCAGAAACAACCTTTCAGAAATTTTCAAACAAGAGAAGGAGATGGCAGCCGAAAATAATAATAATGCAAGGAGGATGCTTGGTGATTTCACAAAACCAACGTCCAAATTTGATGGAAGAAGCATCTCCATTCCTGCCATTGGAGCCAACAATTTTGAGCTTAAACCTCAACTAGTTGCTTTAATGCAACAGAACTGCAAGTTTTATGGACTTCCATCTAAAGATCCTTACCAGTTTTTAACTGAGTTCTTGCAGATTTGTGAGACTGTTAAGACAAATAGAGTAGATCCTGAAGTCTACAGGCTCATGCTTTTCCCTTTTGCTGTAAGAGACAGAGCTAGAACATGGTTGGACTCACAACCTAAAGATAGCCTGGACTCCTGGGATAAGCTGGTCACGGCCTTCTTGGATAAATTCTTTCCTCCT
>NC_029780.3:26851245-26851413 GCF_000817695.3 Arachis duranensis | reverse complement strand
TAAAAAGATGGTGAGTCCCTCTATGAAGCTTGGGAAAGATACAAGTAGCTGACCAAAAGGTGTCCATCTGACATGTTTTCAGAATGGACCATATTAGATATATTATATTATGGTCTATCTGAGTTTTCGAAAATGTCACTGGACCATTCTGCAGGTGGATCCATTCAC
>NC_029780.3:26847691-26851208 GCF_000817695.3 Arachis duranensis | reverse complement strand
ATTCACCTAAAGAAAATGCCTGAAGAGGCTCAAGAACTTATTTACATGGTTGCAAATAACCAATTCATGTACACTTCTGAGAGGAATTCCGTGAATAATGGGACGCCTCAGTGTAAGGGAGTTCTTGAAATTGATGCTCTGAATGCCATATTGGCTCAGAACAAAGTGTTGACTCAGCAAGTCAACATGATCTCTCAAAGTCTGAATGGATGGCAAAATGCATCCAACAATACTAAAGAGGCAGCTTCTGAAGAAGCTTATGATCCTGAAAACCCTGCAATGGCAGAGGTTAATTACATGGGTGAACCTTATGGAAACACCTATAACTCATCATGGAGAAATCATCCAAATTTCTCATGGAAGGATCAACAAAAGCCTCAACAAGGCTTTAATAATGGTGGAAGAAATAGGCTCAGTAATAACAAGCCTTTTTCATCATCTTCTCAGCAACAGACAGAAAATTCTGAGTAGAGCCCCTCTAATTTAGCAAATTTAGTCTCTGATCTGTCTAAGGCCACTTTAAGTTTCATGAATGAAACAAAATCCTCCATTAGAAATTTGGAGGCACAAGTGGGCCAGCTGAGTAAGAAAGTCATTGAAACTCTGAAACTCCTCCCAGTATTCTCCCAAGTAATACAGAAGAGAATCCAAAAGGAGAGTGCAAGGCCATTGATGTAATCAATATGGCCGAATGCACAAGGGAGGAGGAGGACGAAAATCCTAGTGAGAAAGACCTCCTGGGATGTTTCTCAAACAAGAAGGAGTTCCCCATTGAGGACCTAAAGGAATCCGAGGCGCATATAGAGACCATAGAGATTCCACTAAATCTCCTTCTGCCATTCATAAGCTCTGAAGACTATTCTTCCTCAGAAGAGGATGAAGATGTGATTGGAGAGCAAGTTGCTCAATATCTAGGAGCTATCATGAAGCTAAATGCCAAGTTGTTTGGTAATGAGACTTGGGAAGGTGAACCTCCCTTGCTCATTAGTA
The DNA here is from genome assembly GCF_000817695.3 of Arachis duranensis. Classification (NCBI taxonomy): domain Eukaryota; kingdom Viridiplantae; phylum Streptophyta; class Magnoliopsida; order Fabales; family Fabaceae; genus Arachis; species Arachis duranensis. Next base: position 26,850,218 of record NC_029780.3, on the reverse strand, counting down.
AACTAGATACATGGATTCAGAAAACTTTACCTCAAAAGAAACAAGATCCTAGTAAATTCTTAATACCCTATACTATAGGCACCATGACCTTTAACAAGGCTTTGTGTGACCTGGGGTCAGGTATAAATCTTATGCCACTCTCTATAATGGAGAAACTAGGGATCATTGAGGTACAGCCTGCCTTATTCTCATTACAATTGGCAGACAAGTCAGTAAGACAACCTTATGGATTAGTAGAGGACGTGTTAGTAAAGGTTGAAGGCCTTTACATCCCTGCTGATTTCATAGTCTTAGACACTAGGAAGGACGGAGATGAATGCATCATCCTTGGAAGACCCTTCCTAGCCACAGCAGAAGCTGTGATTGATGTTAACAGAGGAGAATTAGTCCTTCAATTGAATGGGGACTACCTTGTGTTTAAAGCTTAAGGACCTTCCTCTGTAACCATGGAGAGGAAGCATGAAAAGCTTCTCTCAGTACAGAGTCAAAAAGAGCCCCCACAGTCAAACTCTAAGTTTGGTGTTGGGAGGCCACAACCAAACTCTAAGTTTGGTGTTAAGAAGCCCCCACATTCAAACTCTAAGTTTGGTGTTGGGAGGCCCTCATCATGCTCTGAATATCTGTGAGGCTCCATGAGAGCCCACTGTCAAGCTAATGACACTAAAGAAGCACTTGTTGGGAGGCAACCCAATTTTTATTTATTAATTTTGATTTTATTTTATTATTATTTTGTGTTTTATTAGGTTCATGATCATGTGGAGTCACGAAAAAATTATTAAAATTAAAAACAAAATCAAAAACAGCAGAAGAAAAATCACACCCTGGAGGAAGGACTTACTGGCGTTTAAACGCCAGTAAAGTGCATCTGGCTGGCGTTTAACGCCAGAACAGAGCATGAAGCTGGCGCTGAACGCCAGTAACAAGCATGGAACTGGCGTTCAACGCCAGAAACATGCTACACATGGGCGTTGAACGCCCAGAGTGTGCATCACTTCGGCGTTTAAACGCCAGAATGGTGTGCAAAGGCATTTTACATGCCTAATTGGTGCAGGGATGTAAATCCTTGACACCTCGAGATCTGTGAACCCCACAGGATCCCCACCTACTTCACCCTCTCTCTCCATTCATGGTCATCCCTTCTGTTTTTCATACACCACTCACATCTACCCACTCTTCCCCATACACCCCACCTACCTTCAAAATTAAATTTCTCTTTCCCACCCAATCCCACCCATATAGCCGAATACACACATCCCTCCATCTCCTCTATATCTTCTTCTTATTCTTCATCTTTTCTTTCTTCTCTTGCTCGAGGGAGAGCAATTCTCTAAGTTTGGTGTGGTAAAAGCATAGCTTTTTGTTTTTCCATAACCATTGATGGCACCTAAGGCCAGAGAAACCTAAAAAAAAAAAGAGATCAGGGAAGACAAAAGCTTCTACCTCTGAGTCATGGGAGATGGAAAGACTCATCTAAAGGGTCTATAGCTCAGTGGTAGAATATTTGACTGCAAATCAAGAGATCCCTGAGATACCTCAGGGGATAAATGGTCCTCCACACAACTATTGGGAGCAACTAAGGATAGGAGCACTAAAATCACTAGGGATCATGCAACAGAAGCAAGGAAGAGACATAGAGGAGCTCAAAAAGCACCATTGGTCCTTCAAAAAGGCGCCACCCTCACTAAGGTGGATTCATTCCTTGTTCTTATTTTTTCTGCTGTTCGGTTTTTATATTATATGTTTATCTATGTTTTGTGTCTCTACTTCATGATCATTAGTGTTTAGTAACTATGTCTTAAAGTTATGAATAATTCCATTAATCCTTCACCTCTCTTAAATGAAAAATGTTTTAATTCAAAAGAACAAGAAGTACATGAATTTCGAATTTATCCTTGAATTAGTTTAATTATATTGATGTGGTGACAATACTTTTTGTTTTCTGAATGTATGCTTAAACAGTGCATATTTTTGATCATGTTGTTTATGAATGTTAAAACTGTTGGCTCTTGAAAGAATGATGAACAAAGAGAAATGTTATTGATGATCTGAAAAATCATAAAATTGATTCTTGAAGCAACAAAAAGCAGTGAAAAATCAAAGGCTTGCGAAAAAAAAAGAGATGAGAATAGAAAGAAAAAGAAAAAGCAAGCAGAAAAAGCCAATAGCTCTTAAAACCAAAAGCCAAGGGTAAAAAGGATCCAAGGCTTTGAGCATCAATGGATAGGAGGGCCCAAGGAAATAAAATCCAGGCCTAAGCGGCTAAACTAAGCTGTCCCTAACCATGTGCTTGTGTCATGAAGGTCCAAGTGAAAAGCTTGAGACTGAGTGGTTAAAATCGTGATCCAAAGTAAAAAGAGTGTGCTTAAGAGCTCTGGACACCACTAACTGGGGACTCTAGCAAAGCTGAGTCACAATCTGAAAAGGTTCACCCAGTCATGTGTCTGTGGCATTTATGTATCCGGTGGTAATACTGGAAAACAAAGTGCTTAGGGCCACGGCCAAGACTCATAAGTAGCTGTGTTCAAGA
>NC_029780.3:26846654-26847655 GCF_000817695.3 Arachis duranensis | reverse complement strand
TTTTTAGTAAGTTCAAGCTACTTTTAGGGATGTTTTCATTAGTTTTTATGTTAAATTCACATTTTTGGACTTTACTATGAGTTTGTGTGTTTTTCTGTGATTTCAGGTAATTTCTGGCTAAAATTGAGGGACTTGAGCAAAATTCTGATAGGAGGCTGACAAAGGACTGCTGATGCTGTTGGAATCTAACCTCCCTGCACTCGAAATGGATTTTCTGGAGCTACAGAACTCCAAATGGCGCTCTCTCAACGGCGTTGGAATGTAGACATCCAGAGCTTTTCAGCAATATATAATAGTCCATACTTTATTCGGGAATTGACGACGTAAACTGGCGCTCAACGCCAGTTCTATGCTGCTGTCTGGAGTAAAACGCCAGAAACACGTCACGACCCGGAGTTGAACGCCCAAAACATGTTACAACTTGGCAACTCCAAAAGAAGCCTCAGCTCGTGGATAGATCAAGCTCAGCCCAAACACACACTAAGTGGGCCCCGAAAGTGGATTTATGCATCAATTACTTACTCATGTAAACCCTAGTAGCTAGTCTAGTATAAATAGGATAATTTACTATTGTATTAGACATCTTTGGTCTCAGTTTTATTTTATTCTTCATCTGAGGAGACTATTGATCACGTTTTGGGGGGCTGGCCATTTGGCCATGCCTGAACCTTTCACTTATGTATTTTCAACGGTGGAGTTTCTACACACTATAGATTAAGGGTGTGGAGCTCTGCTGTACCTCAAGTTTTAATACAATTACTATTGTTTCTATTCAATTCTCTTTATTCCTATTCTAAGATATTCGTTGCACTTCAACTTGAAGAATGTGATGATCCGTGACACTCATCATCATTCTCACCTATGAACGTACGTGATTGACAACCACTTCCGTTCTACCTTAGGCCGGGCGCATATCTATTGGATTCCTTAATCAGAATCTTCGTGGTATAAGCTAGAATTGATGGCGGCATTCATGGGAATCCGGAAAGTCTAACCTTGTC
>NC_029780.3:26820016-26846478 GCF_000817695.3 Arachis duranensis | reverse complement strand
GATGGGATGTAGCCATTGACAATGGTGATGCCCTACATACAGCTTGCCATGGAAAGGAGTAAGAAGGATTGAAGGAAGAAGTAGGAAAGTAGAAAAAGAAAGGGCATAGTATCTCCATACGCCTATCTGAAATTCCCACCATTAATTTACATAAGTGTTTCTATCCTATTTTAATTATCTTTATTTTATGTTTACTATTTATTAATTTTCAAAAATCCATAATCAATTATTATCCGCCTGACTGAGATTTACAAGATGACCATAGCTTGCTTCATACCAACAATCTCTGTTGGATCGACCCTTACTCACGTAAGGTTTATTACTTGGACGACCCAGTACACTTGCTGGTTAGTTGAATGGGATTGTGTCCACACATAGCAAAGAGCCATTATAATGATTCCATACAACAACAAAGAATACAACATTGATGATCACAATTTCGTCCACCACATCTGCATGGGGCATATACATGATCCATCAAACTTTCAAGCTTTGTGGGTACGCATGGGGATGCATAAGTACGATTCAACAAACTTTAGGTCTTGTGCATACGCATGGGAGATACATACGCATGAGTGCTCCTTCGAAGGTGTGCCAAAATGACACACCCCTTCATCTTGGCATGTTACACGCCACGGTTTTTGGCCTCCTAGAGCACGCTTTTTGGGCATGTGACACACCCGAGCTTTGGCGTATTGCACGCCCACATTTATGCATATACACCATGGACTATTACATATCGTTGGAAAGTTTTGGATGTTAGCTTTTTAACATCACTAGAAGCACTTCATTTGGACCTCTTCAGTTCAAGTTATGCTCGTTGGAGTAGGAAGAGGTCAGGGTTGCTTGCCCACTTTGTGCACAAAATTACCCCCTGGACTTTTGTCCCAGCATGCCACGCCCACATGTTGGCGTGTGGCACGCCCTCCCTTTTGGCGTGTTGCACGCCTTCTCCTCTGCTTCCTTGTATGTGAATGTTTCACGCCAGTTTTCTGCCTCCTGATGGATGTTTTTCTGGTTGCTTTTCTTTACTTGTGCTTTGCTTCTTGGTGGACGAAATTGTGATCCTCAAAGTTGGTCTCTTTGTACTTGTATGAAATTTAAATATTGGCTCCATCAAGAATACCCCAAAGAGATCATGGTATGATGAATTGGGATCTTAATAATCCCTGGTAATGGTACCAACAGCTTAGTGTTGTTGTTGGGCCAAAAGAGTTACAGGCACTGTTAGAGAATCTCACAGCTCCGTTCAACTAACCAGCAAGTGTACTGGGTCATCCAAGTAATACCTTACGTGAGTAAGGGTCGATCCCACAGAGATTGTTGGTATGAAGCAAGCTATGGTCACCTTGTAAATCTCACTCAGGCGGATAATAATTGATTATGGATAAGTTCGAAAATTAATAATAAACAGAAAATAAAATAGGATAGAAATACTTATGTAGATCAACAGTGGGAATTTCAGATAGGCGTATGGAGATGCTGTGCTCCTCTTGAATCTCTACTTTCATATTACATTCATCCAATTCTTCTTACTCCTTTCCATGGCAAGCTGTATGTAGGGCATCACCGTTGTCAATGGCTACATCCCATCCTCTCAGTGAAAATGGTCCTACGCTCTATCACAGCACGGCTAATCATCTGTCGGTTCTCAATCAGGTTGGAATAGAATCCCCTTGATTCTTTTGCGTCTGTCACTAACGCCCAGCCTTCAGGAGTTTGAAGCTCGTCACAGTCATTCAATCCCAGAGTCCTACTCGGAATACCACAGACAAGGTTAGACTTTCCGGATTCCCATGAATGCCGCCATCTATCTAGCTTATACCACGAAGATTCTGTTGGGGAATCTAAGAGATATGCGCCCGGCCTAAGGTAGAACGGAAGTGATTGTCAGTCACGCGCGTTCATAGGTGAGACTGATGATGAGTGTCACGGATCATCACATTCATCAAGTTGAAGTGCAACGTATATCTTGGAATAAGAATAAGGAGAATTAAATAGAAAATAGTAGTACTTGCATTGAAACTTGAGGTACAGCAGAGCTCCACACCCTTAATCTATGGTGTGTAGAAACTCCACCGTTGAAATTTAACTCCAGACAGCAGCATGTACTTGGCGTTGAGCGCCACTTTACGTCGTCAATTCCCAAATAAAGTATAGACTATTATATATTGCTGGAAAGCTCTGAATGTCTACTTTCCAACGCCGTTGAGAGCGCACCATTTGAAGTTTTGTAGCTCCAGAAAATTTATTTTTAGTGCAGGGAGGTCAGATTCCAACAGCATCAGCAGTCCTTTTGTCAGCCTTTTTCAGAGTTTTGCTCAAGTCCCTCAATTTCAGCCAGAAATTACCTGAAATTACAGAAAAACACACAAACTCATAGTAAAGTCCAGAAATGTGAATTTAACATAAAAACTAATGAAAACATCCCTAAAAGTAGCTTGAACTTACTAAAAACTACCTAAAAACAATGCCAAAAAGCGTATAAATTATCCGCTCATCACTTCTCTTTTGCTATCGTTCTCCTACAATTAACAAGAAATTAAAGCATTCAAAGTACTAATAGAATATCATATAAAAGCACATGGTTATCAAGCAAATAGTCATCAATTTCACCAAAGAAACACCCAAGAAGAGTACATAAGATGCTCATGCATCACAAAAAAAAAGAAAGATTGGGATTTTCTATGTCAAAGTGAAGAAAAACCCTAGTGAGGTAACTATAAATAAATAAATAAATAACAAGAAAAGAAAGGGTCTAATCTAGGTAATCAATTGATTGATTTGTTGTTAATCTCAAATAATCCCTGGCAGTGACGCCAACAAATTGAGGCAAATTTTCAAAACCACAAACGATCGGCAAGTGCACCGAGTCATACCAAGTAATACCACGGGAGTGAGTTATCGTTCTCACAACAATTAACAGACTAAGCAAGCAATATTCAATTGATTATTCTAGTTAGATAATCAAAATCAAGGGTTTCAAGAGCAATTTCATAAAAATAATGAATTGAATAAAAGCAAGTCATAAGTAATTAATTAAAGAAATATGATTCAAAAGAGTTAAGGTTCAGAGATGTTGAAACTTTTGGAAAAATGTTTTTCACTTTTCACCTTAATTAAGCAATGATGTATATATGGCAAATCATAAGTAATCAAACTCCAATTTCTTGGTAATTCAATTTCTCTAATCCTAATCAATTATCAATTCCTTGATTAATTAATTGTAACAAGAGGTAAAGAACATTCATTGATTTAAAACCACCCAACTCTCAAGAACCAAACTTGGTTGATTTAATGTCACTTATCAGGTCCAAGTTCAAGACTTAATAATCGTGAGAAGAAGTTTTCAAGCTTAATTCAATTAATTAACTTTTCCAAGATATTAAGAGAATTCAAGTTAGAGAAGAATTATTTTCCAACACATTCAAATCCGTTGGATGAAGAACGAAAACTTTTTCTAAAGAAAACATTAATGCATTAATCAAGTAGAAAAGCTATAACATTAGTCCATAGGAATCAACAGAGCTCCTAACCTTAACCAAAGAGATTAGTGACTCATGCTTCAATAAAAACCTAAAATTTATAATAAAAGACGGCCAAAAGATTTGAGACCCCTAAATAAAGTTCTCAGGATACCTTTTGATGGATATTAGTGGCTAAGAGAAAGGGGTTGAATATTGTCCTCCTTTTTACTTTACTTGTAACCTTTATTTTTAGATGAGAAAAACAGGAAAAACTATGGTTTTTTTCTCCTAACATAGGGGGAGCCTAATCAGAGTTGATAGAAAGAAAAGTTATAGTGAAACGTGGTTGATTAGAGAAGTTAGGAGACACTTTATTTTTGTCTCTTATGTTGCAGAACCAGACATAGAAAAGAGAGTAGAGAATGACACACAGATGTGTCTTGGTTCGGCTACCCAGTGCAATGTAGCCTATATCTAGTCTCCATCACAACAATGATAGAATTTTACTATTTTTTCAACAGAATACATACACCAATTCTCCCTAGGATATACCCAATCCTATCTGGGACAAGTCCAGATTCTATCCCAACCTGAACTTAATTAGGACTCACCCTAGCTTCCAACTATAAAGTGCTAACCCAACTTATAAGGAAATCAGCTCAGAATCATGACACAAAATAGAAATACTTACAAAGAATTTTTGAAATAACTTAGGCTTTTTCTCCAAGTCTAGCTCACTGTCTTTTTCCACTCATTGGCTTTTTCTTACAAACATCACCATGTTTGTCTTTTTCCAATGAAACTCAGACAGAATAAACTGAGAAAAAGAATTATAAAATAAAAACCATGAAGGAGAAGAACAGCTTAGGGAGATATGGGAACCGAAACTAGTGCTCTTTCTCTCTTGCTTCAATCCTTGGCCGTTCACCCCTATTATAGAGGAGTGAAGCTTCCATGGCTTGAGGCATCTTCAACACATGGTTTGTCTTCTTCTCCAACAATCAAAATTAGCAACAGCGTTCTCAGAAGTAGGAGAGAGCAGAGGCAGAGACATGCAACCTTACCTTTCTCTCTTAACCTTTTTCTTCACAAATCTTGGATCTTGGCCGTTGTTCTTTGCTTTGCCCCCAAGTTGGTTTCTTGGCCGTTGATGAACCACTAAGTACTTTTGACTTTATTGTCTTCATCATTGCTTGAAAGGTGTTTGGAGCTCAGAGAATTTCTTCACGGTTTATTGGCGAAGCACAGATGGAGAAATTACCTTTTTGTGATCCTCTGTTGCGTTGAGATCTTCCCTTGGTTGTAATCCTTTTACTTTTCCTTCTTGCTTGAGAATGGAAGCTAGCTTTTCATACTTCTTTTTGTCCTAACTCCAGATCTTTCCTCTTTCTTCTTTCTTGATTTAGAGATTGATGTGATAGGAAAGAAACAGGGAAGAAAGAGAAGAGAGATTTTTGTTTGTTCGGTGGAAGTGAAAGAAGATTAAAATGCATTGAAGTTTAATTTTAGGAGTGTGAGATTTGGTTATGGATTACCGGGTTGGGCTTGAAATAGACATGGGCTCACTTTCTTTCTTTTCTCTCATATGGTTCAGCAACTTATAATGAAACAACATTTGGTTATGTTCAATATGATAATAAGCCAATGTGTATATGGGCTTGAGCCTTTCCAATAAGATCAATTCTGCACACTTAAACAAAATATATCACACACCAATTTGACATTAATCTAGTGATGTTTGGTCATCATTTTAATCATGGTTTAATTCATTAAACTCAACACCTTTTATACTAAAACCTAAAATAAAAACTAAGCATTAAATGCAAACTTAAAAGCAAAACCCAATCAAATCTTCCGCAATTAATCTTCAAATCTTCTTAGTGATTGAGATCCATCACTTAATGATTCAATATTTGACTTGGTTATTCAATATGGGCTTGAGGAGAGTCTTCTTTAAGTGTGTGATCTTGGGCCTTTCTAGGCATGTGGCACGCCTATCCACTGGCGTGTTGCACGCCTCTTCTTAAGCTTTGGTGGCCTTCTGGAATTCTGTCCTAGCGTGCCATGCCTTGCGCATGGTGTGTAGTGTTCATACCCTGGGTCGAGCTGTCTGACCCGGGATGTTCTACAGACAAAGCGACCGACCTCTTTAGGTCAAGCGGACCGACTTCTTCACAAAGAACTCGGTCCAAATCGACAGTAAAGCCCAAAGAAGGGCCCAACTCAAGGAATATGATCCCGATCCAAGGGCAAGGGTGGTTCCATGGAAGATAAGCCGACCTCGACAAAAGATAAGATAAGATAAGATAACTAACTTATCTTATCTAAAGAAGGTTACATCTTACCATTATAAATACACTAGAGCACCCAAGTATAACTTATACTCTGATTCTACTCAATACCTATTTAACACCCTTGCTAACTTAAGCATCGGAGTCCCTTGCAGGTACCCCCACCCTTCGGTGACAAGGGATCAGCAGCATTCTCAGTTCCATAAGTCGAACACACCAGCTCCGGCTGCTACACACCTTCCGGACACGTCAGCTCCGACCAGCACAGAAGATCTCGTCCGAGATCGACCTACAGTTTCAAGTAAACCCTCGGAAGCTCTCACCAAAAAGGTACTCCAGACGGGATTCTATTTGCCAACTCTACGAAAGGAAGCTACAAAATTTGTAAAGACATGTCCACCATGCCAGAAGCATGCCAACTTTCACATCGCCCCACCGGAAAAACTCATCAGTGTAACCTCACCCTGGCCATTTGCAAAGTGGGTTCGATCTTCTCGGACCCTTTTCACAGGGATCCGGACAAGTAAAATTTCTCATAGTAGGGGTAGATTATTTCACAAAATGGATCGAAGCAGAACTCCTAGCCAACGCCACTGCTCAAAGAAACCGGAAATTCCTATATAAGAACATCGTTACAAGGTTCGGGGTCTCATACTCCATCACCACAGACAATGACACCTAATTCACAGATGCAGGCTTCAAAAAACTAGTGGCCGACTTGAATATAAAACACCAGTTCACCTCCGTCGAACATCCCCAAGCCAATGGACAAGCCGAAGCGGCCAATAAAGTCATATTGGCCGGGCTAAAGCGGAGACTGCAAGAAGCAAAGGGGGCTTGGGTCGAGGAACTTCCACAAGTCCTATGGGCGTATCGAACAACCCCCCATTCTACTACAAACGAATCACCATTTCGATTAGCATACGGAGTGGAGGCAATGATTCCAATAGAAGTCGAGGAAGGGTCTCCTCGAGTAGTCCACTACAATGAACAAACCAACTCTCAACTTTAAAGAGAAGAGCTCGACCTACTTCCGGAAATCCAAGAAAGAGCTCGGATTAGAGAAGAAGCACTAAAGCGGCAAATGGCTTCCAGGTATAATCAAAAGGTAGTGCCAAGAGGTTTTGCTGAGAATGATCTCATCTTAATCCGAAATGATATTAGAACAACTCGACCCGGAGAAGGAAAGCTGGCAGCCAACTGAAAAGGACCCTACCAAGTCACAGATGTACTTGGGAAGGGCTACTACAGACTGTTCGAACTCGAGGGACGAGAACTCCCCAGATCATGGCACGCCTATAACCTAAGAAGGTACTATAGCTAAGACAGGTAAAAGATCTCATCGCAAGATGCACTCTTTTTCCTGAAAAGGTTTTTTAATGAGGCGTCAAGATTGAGATTTAATCCGACTTAAGGGTACGGAAAACTCCCACATGTATATATTTGCACTTTCTTTGAATAAAATACATTTCAGATATTCTACAAATTCCCAAGACGCATTAATCTGAAGCATTCATCGTCCGATTATAAAGCAACGGATCGATAAAAAGTGAAGAACAGATTCATTGTACGATCTTGATAGGAATGATCGACTGACAAAGGTGAAAACGCGATTCACCTAAAGGACGATCAAACCGGGACAAAAACCACCATCTACAAATTGGCAAAGATGAACACAGAATAATGCAAGAAGTTATCAAAAGTGATCCCAAAAAGAACCTGACGAGGTCTTATGGATTGCTATGAAGTCAGTCTCCTACAAGACAAGTTATAAAAGTAATCCCTGAAAGAGACCTGACAAAGGTCCAAGAAAGAGGATTACAAAATTAACTTAGAAGAGATCGACCTAACGAAGTCGGTCTCCTACAAGACAAGTTATAAAATTAATCCCTGAAAGAAACCTGACAAAGGTCCAAGAAAGAGGATTACAAAAATAACTTAGAAGAGATCGACCTAACGAAGTCAGTCTCCTACAAGACAAGTTATAAAAGTAATCCCTGAAAGAGACCTGACAAAGGTCCAAGAAAGAGGATTACAAAAATAACTTAGAAGAGATCGACCTAACGAAGTCAGTCTCCTACAAGATAAGTTATAAAAGTAATCCCTGAAAGAGACTTGACAAAGGTCCAAGAAAGAGGATTACAAAAATAACTTAGAAGGGGACCAACATAAAGAAGTCGGTTATGGGACGCTAAAAGTACAAGCAAAAGCGAGAAAACCGAGAAACAAGTTGGACCCATATAGTCACGGCCTCAAAGGATCCAAGTTACAAACAATAAGTGCAAAAGCAATCCAAAGAGGTCAAGCAGCAATATTCCAACACTCTCAGAAACCAGAAGAGATACCATGTTAAAGTGCAATAGAAGCATAGTATAATAAAGCTTCAAGAGGCTGCCAAAATCTACCTCAGAAAGCTACTTTTGTTTTTCAAAGTAAAAGTTGCCAGGCAGGCAACTAAAAAGCGTCAGTAGTTAAACAAAACAATAAAGTTCAAAAGCCCACAAACGGGGCTATTTACACTTAAAAAAAAGATCAGCAAAGATCGAGAGCCTTCCTGGCAGCATCAGTACGGGTAGAAGGAGGGCAAGTTTGAATAGGCACAACATCTACAGTTCCATCATCCCGGTTCAGAATCTGACAATCCGGATCAGACATAACCAGAGGAACCGAGGAGTTTGACACCTTGATAGAAGGCACTGGGGGAGGTTCAACATCATCATCGGGATCATTTGGGACAATCTTGCCATCCTTTACTGCGTTATCAAGACTAACGAGAGTCAAATCGGCATCAGGAACAACAATCCGGAACTACTTCATCAGGTTCTCAGAGGCGGCAGTCACGCTGCCCACAAGGTGACCCTGAAGCTCGGCATAATTAACCCGAGCAGTTTCCAAATCATCCCGGAGATGCATCAACTCCCTATAAACTGAGACATAGCTATCCTTGTGCTTCAGTGCCATGTCCTCAGCCAACTTCAAAGAAGCAGCCAAGGCAATAGAGCTGGCCTTCTCACCCTCTAGTTCCTTCTCTACCTTCGCCAACTTCACCTCCAACTCATCCTTCAGACCCTTGATCTGATCAAATTCTGATTTGGCCTCCTCCATGAAGGATTTTGTGGCATGAATCGGGATCCCCTGAACAGTTCAGAAAATAGCCGCACCCATATGTGCCATTTTCACACTACTTTTGGTGATAAAATCCAGATGCTGAAGAAGAGAAACATCGTCCATGGAGAGCCCACCATAGGGGGCAATTCGCTGGTCAACAAACTCGACAGCATCAAAATCCGGGGCATCCAGGTTAAAGGGCTCGGATGTTTTTTGCTTTTTGAAGGGAGGAGCACCACAAGCAACGGCAGAAGTCTGTGGAGGATCGACCTGATGAAACCGAGGAGTAGGAATTGCTTTCCTCGGCCCGGGAGAACTCGGCACAGGAGGATTCACTAGGACCTGAGAAGATCCCTCTCCAGCCACCTTGGCCGAGATGTTCAGAGCAGCAGTTGCCTTCTTTGCCTTTTTAAAGGCCTTCATGGAGTCGTTGTTCTTTGACATCTCTGCAAATACAGAATCAGCCACAGCAAAGAGTTACAATCACAATAAAAGGAAGAAAAAATTAAGAAACAAGTGTAGAAACAAGTTAGACAAGTACCCAAAACAGTCCGAACCAAGGACGGGTCATTCAAAAACCTTTTTGTATCAAGATGGGGTGGTTCTCCCCATAGATCCTCAAGAACAACAACAAAGGCACGCTCAACATCATCAAGCATCTCCCAGGTATAGCGAGACACTCTCACATCCCTCTGCCACTCTAGAGGGAAAGAAGGCTCATCATTTTCATCAAGAAAAAAGGGGCGGGCCCCCTCGACAGCACGAACCCTAAATAAGTAATTCTTGAAGTCCTTAAAGGACTCATCATACATAGCAAAAACTTTATGGCCCTGGGCGGACCAAAAAGAAACCCAGGAAGCTTTCTTTTTTGAAGAACCGCCAGGCTTGACGGAAACAAACAAATAAAGGAAAAGAGTTTGAGAGGGCGTTACATCTAATTCTCGGCAGAGAAGCTGAAAAATTTTAATAAAACCCCAGGAATTTGGGTGAAGCTGGGGTGGGGCAATATTACACGACCACAACAGGTCGGTCTCAAAAGCAGTAAAAGGAAAAGTAACGTTCAACTGACTGAAGAAGTATTCATAAGCATAGAAGAAGGGACGCTCCCTCTCGATGGAAGTCAGAAAACAAACTCTCTCATCAGAATCAGGAGCAACAAGCTCATAATCCTTCTCACGAGCACTGTTACCACAAATCCTATGGCGCTTCCTCAGCTCTGTGCAAAATTTAGCATCCACAACAGAAACACACAACAAAACAAGGGAGTCCAGCCAATCAGACATCCTCTCGAGAACTCTGGAAGACATCTCTACAATGTTATTTTGAGAAGACATGAGGCCAACTAATCCTACAAGTAAGAAAAGAAGATGGGGTTACTAAAAACATCTCAGACAAAGGAGAAAACAAATCAATACGATACAGGAGAACACACAGAAAAGGAAAACCTCAAGACTCAAACCAAAGTCCTGGGGCATCCTTTGGAGGCAATAATAAAGCAAGGTTTCTAGGAAAAATCTACTTCTCGCATCCCAGCACCTCTCAAAACAAGAAAAGAAGGCTTCAAACAACAACATTTTTCCATCAAAGTAAAACACAAAAAGTCATAAAAAACATTGCCTTATAGTCTAAGCCAGTAAAAACTATCCCTAAAACATCAAACACGCCAAGCAGAGACCATTAAAGATGCAACCTTTTTCAGAATCAGACAAAAGAAACCTTCAAATAAAACGAAGAACATTGCCAAACGAAAGCCGCAACACAAGAAAACCGAAGTGCAAACGAAAAACAGAGAGCGAAGAGAGCGGAGAAAAGAAGTTACAAAAAGGGCGAAGGAGAGAAACCGTTTCTGGGTTTTCAAAATCAAAATAAAGAGCCTAAGGGAAACGGGGCAATTAATGTTAAAATTAATGAAGGCATTAAACCCTCGCACGTTCCCAAAACGCCGATACAAAAGCGCGCGCTTTTAGAGGAAAAATGTTCTACATTCAAAAGCTTCTACAAAGGAATCGACAAAATGCTTGACTTCGGCTTCACTAGAGAAGGACCGAAGTCCAGGACTCGACCTCAACAAAAAGACCGAGCTCAAGCAGGGGCACTGTTCATACCCTGGGTCGAGCTGTCCGACCCGGGATGTTCTACAGACAAAATGACCGACCTTTTTAGGTTAAGCGGATCGACTTCTTCGCAAAGAACTCGGTCCAAATCGACAAGAAAGCCCAAAGAAGGGCCCAACTCAAGGAATACGATCCCGATCCAAGGGCAAGGGCCTCCATGGAAGATAAGCCGACCTCGACAAAAGATAAGATAAGATAAGATAACTAACTTATCTTATCTAAAGAAGGTCACATCTCACCATTATAAATACACTGGAGCATCCAGGTATAACTCATACTCTGATTCTACTCAATACCTGTTTAATACCCTTGCTAAATTAAGCATCGGAGTCCCTTGCAGGTACCCCCCACCCTTCGGTGACAAGGGATCAGCAGCATTCTCAGTTCCACAAGTCGGACACACCAGCTCCGGCTGTTACACACCTGCCGGACACGTCGGCTCCGACCAGCACAGAAAATCTCGTCCGAGATCGACCTACAATTTCAGGTAACCCCTCGGAACATGTAGCATGCCACAACTTTCTTCTTCCCTGGGAACTCCAACCATGGCATGTTGCACACCAGCTTTTGGCATTATGGAGGCCTTAAAGGTGTGCCAAAATGGCACACACTTGTATATGGGCGTGTGGCATTTCCAACATTGAAGTGGGGTTATGTGTACGCATGGGAGATGCGTAGGCATGATTGGGCAAAATTTCTCATTTGTGCGTACGCATGATCCATCAAACTTTCAAGCTTTGTGCGTATACATGGGGATGCGTATGCATGATTCAGCAAACTTTAGGTCTTGTGCGTACATATGAGAGATGCGTATGCACGACCACCTCTTCGAAGGCGTGCCAAAATGACACACCCCTTCATCTTGCTGTGTTACACGCCACAGTTCTTGGCCTCCTGGAGCACGTTTTATGGGCGTGTGACATGCCTTGGCCTTGGCATGTTACACGCCCACTTTTATGCTCATACACCATGAACTATTAGATATCATTGGAAAGCTCTGGATGTTAGCTTTCTAACGCTGCTAGAAGAGCTTTATTTAGATCTCTATAGCTCAAGCTATGTTCATTAGAGTAGGAAGAGGTTAAGGTTGCACGCCCACTTTGTCCACAAAATTACTCCCTGGACTTTTGGCCTAACATGCCACACCCACATTTTGGTGTGTGGCACACCAAGGCTCTGTTTTTGGTTGCCTGGGCATATGGCATGCCCTCTCTTTTGGCATGTTGCACGCCATCTCCTCTGCTTCCTTGTATGGGCATGTTGCACACCCTCTTTTCTGGTGTGTTGCATGCCAATTTTTTTTGCCTCCTGAGGGATGCTTTTCTAGTTGTTTTTCTTTGCTTGTGCTTTGCTTCTCTTTTGCTATCATTCTCCTACAATTAACAAGAAATCAAAGCATTCAAAGTACTAATAAAATATCATATAAAAGTACATGGTTATCAAGCAAAAAAGTCATCTATTTCACCCAAAAAATATCCAAGAAAAATACATAAGATGCTCATGCATCATTATTAAATTGTTTTAGTTATTGGTTTACTAATTTAAAAGTTTCATCGATTCAACTGGAATCATGTTATAATAAAATAGTATGTAAAGTTATAAATAGATATAAAAAATATAAATATATGTTAATATAAATTTTAAAAATACATGAATTAAAAGTACAAAACCAACTAAAATTTTATAATCTCGAATAAATATAATATAATAGTTAAAAAAATAAAATAATCAAATCTCAAGATTATATATGTATAACATTCATGATATTATATATTTATGTTATAGAATAATAAAAAATAACCAAATAAAAAATTAATAGTTTAGTTATATCTTAATTCATAAGTTCTTTTTATTCGAAAAATAAATGCATTTTACAAGGAAAAAATAGAATAATATATTAATTATTAGTAGATAGATTACTTTTTTATGCAAATTAAAATTATATAAAATATAGATAGGATCATTTACCAGAATAAATAGATTGGCATTCAATTTTATACAAATATTCGATTTGGATTTTCAATACATGCGTGTCTTATTCGTATTTTATGTAAACCGTATCTTACAAAATCGATTTAAGCATATATAAATAAATTGATGCACCCTAATATGAAATAAGTGAATAGCATAAAAGAAAGTAAATTACACCCTATTATGATTTAGGCTTTGATTCTATACTATAATAAATCATAGTAGGCTGCTTCAAATTAAAGA
The DNA here is from genome assembly GCF_000817695.3 of Arachis duranensis. Classification (NCBI taxonomy): domain Eukaryota; kingdom Viridiplantae; phylum Streptophyta; class Magnoliopsida; order Fabales; family Fabaceae; genus Arachis; species Arachis duranensis. Next base: position 26,833,284 of record NC_029780.3, on the reverse strand, counting down.
AAAGTGTCGCATAATATAATTCATAGCTTTTATCTACGATTTACACGTTTATTATATTTCGAGTTAGTACAAATTGATTTAGCAATACGACATGTCCTATAAATACATACACAACATTTGTATAGAGTGGCAAACACAATTAACTAGTTCTTATATACTATAAAAGAAAAATTAAGTAAAAAGCAAGAGATGGAATAAAATTTATTAATAAAGATCTAATGAGTGTCCTTATCCGACAATTAATTAGTTTTGCTGAGCTGCCAAGAGCTTCTACCTCAATGCCTATAGTTGCCTCTAGTTTGGTGCTTTTAATTACACCAAAACTAGCATTAGTGGCATCTCCATTTTATGCGGTTAACTTAAACCGTGATAATGATGATTGTAACACCCTAACTACCAAAACTCATGCTTTCGGCTGCGCTACTCTGATAGTTCGGACATTACGACGATTTTTATACTATTTAGTACTAAAATACGAGCCTGTTAAAAATTTTAAAACCGCAATACCGCTCCAAAATACTTTTGCTATGCAACGTACATTCATATATAGAATACAACTTACAAAATCTCTCAAAGAGTACATATGGAAAAAATAATAGCTAAGATAATACAAAAATACCGAATAAATAGAAAATAAACATAACTCTTCTGAAGCTCCGTCATCCATATCCTAAAAGGGAATAACCTGTAGAGGAGTGAGAAAGTCGTCCTCGCTTGTTCTCACTATAGGATTACAGAAATTGCTATAACAAGATACGTAAAATAAAAATCATTCTTAGAGTACAGTGATCATTGCCCGTCTTATGAGTCCTTCCAAAAACCTTGGGTACAAATTCGAAATCCAGAAAATTCTTTTTTGAAGACTTGGTAATTTCTCAAATAATTTAAAACAAAACCTTTTTCCTTTCTTGTAGAATTTAAAAAGTTTTTCTAGACAGTATGAATGACCAACATGTCCCAAATATAGGTTCAATTAAGTCTATACTGTAAGAGTTTGATTTTTCATACTTTTTTAGACCACAACTACGAAAGCAGTAACCTACACGGTATAAATGACCATCCCGTTCCAAGCATAAGTTCATTAAGTCTATGCTGAACCGGTCAGGTACTTTATACAAAGCTAGAACTCAATATACCAATCACGGCCTCAAGCCCATCCAATCCAACACGGCCCCCAGTCCAAACAACTCAATCATCAACCAGTTCATCACAATGAGTCCAATATTTTCAAAGGAACAACAAATGCATAAAATAATGTGTTATGCTAAACCAAATTCAATTTAAAATAAATGAGGTGAAGTTTGTCAATCGAAGATCAACAGGAATAAAGATAAAAATAATTTCTTTCAAGAATTTTGAAAAAAATACCTAAGTAAATAATTAAGTAAAGCGATGCATAAGAGCTGTGGTAAAGTCATTAAAAAAGTCAAGTTGTATTTAAAGTAAGTATATTTCCATAAACCAGTAAAGGAACAAGGTATTAGAATTAAATAATTTTTAAATCACGTAAGGAATTTTCAAGGTTTTTCATGAAGAAGTCTATATCAAATCAAAAGCGAATTTTATAAAAATTTGAAAATTGGTTGTAATTACCATCAATTAAGAGAAAAATGAATCACAATTTCTTTAAAAAAATGGACTCAGAATAAGGACTAAAAAGGTACAGTGTACCAAGATAAGTTCAAAGTTATATCAAAGAATACATGAATCAAGAAGAAGAATTTAAACAGAGAAAGGCAGATACAACAAGGATTTCAAATAGGCATATGCAATTAGGATCAAACAAGAATGCATATGAATAGAGAAATAGGGTTGGAAAAATCAAACTACTTTTCAAAAGGATTAGCAAACAAGAACTTCAAGTTAAGCTATAAAAGAATAAGTCGACCCCAACAGAATTTCAAGACACATACTGAGTAACCTCGAGAAACAGTTTCTAACGTTCCCAAAACCCACGATAAACGTTACCTATTACACGTATTTCATCTGTGATAACCCATTAGTACATTCATATACATAATCCACTCGTCTTAAGCCGGCCAAACTTAAAACATGGAATTATGCAATGCAAGACTAACAACATTAATCAATAGACTGTCATGTACAAAAAGCTCTAATTCTCGTTATTCAAACATGACTATTACATGACAAATGCTCAGAGTATGCAATTGAAGCATAGTCGGTCCATTTCTCAGGCTCTACAGGAAAGACCGCTCTGATACTATATTGTAACACACTAACTACCAAAGCTCATGCTTCCGGCTGTGCTACTCTGATAGTTCGGACATTACGACGATTCTTATACTATTTAGTACTAAAATATGAGCCTATTTAAAACTTTAAAACCACAATACCGCTCCAAAATACTTTTGCTATGCAACATACATCCATACATAGAATACAACTTACAAAATTTCTCAAAGAGTACATACATATATATATATATATACAAATATCAACTAATACAATTCCTATCCCTCTTACAGAATGCATAAAGATAAAGGCAAGGGAAAAATAATAGCTAAGATAATACAAAAATACCGAATAAACAGAAAATAAACATAATTCTTCTGAAGCTCCGTCATCCATATCCTAAAAGGGAATAACCTGTAGAGGAGTGAGAACGTCGTCCTCGCTAGCTCTCCCTATAGGATTATAGAAATTGCTATAACAAGATACGTAAAATAAAAATTATTCTTAGAGTATAGTGACCATTTCCCGTTTCATGAGTCCTTCCAAAAACCTTGGGTACACATTCAAAATCCAGAAAATTCCTTTTTGAAGACTTGGTAATTTCTCAAATAATTTAAAACAAAACCTTTTTCCTTTCTTGTAGAATCTAAAAAGTTTTTCCTAGACAGTATGAATGACCAACATGTCCCAAACATAGGTTCAATTAAGTCTATGCTGTAAGAGTTTGATTTTTTATACTTTTCTAGACTACAACTATGAAAGTAGTTACCTATACGGTATAAATGACCATCCTGTTCCAAGCATAGGTTCATTAAGTTTATGCTGAACCAGTTAGATACTTTATACAAAACTAGACCTCAAACATACCAATCACGGCTTCAGGCCCATCCAATCCAACACGGGCCCCAGCCCAAACAACTCAGTCATTAACCAATTCATCACAAACCAATCAATTCAAACACAATCACAATTAATGTGGTTCAAGCACAATTAAGAGAAATTACAACAAGTATAACAGTTAGTAGTTAACATAAGTATTCACATAGGCAAACCAATTACAATATGCACACCCAAACAATGTCACATAGATATAGAGGAATAGGGTTGGAAAAATCAAACTACTTTTCAAAAGGATTAGCAAACAAGAACTTCAAGTTAAGCTATAAAAGAATAAGTCGACCCCAACATAATTTCAAGAGACATACTGAGTAACCTCGAGAAACAATTTCTAATGTTCCCAAAACCCATGATAAGCGTTACCTATTACACGTATCTCGTCTGTTATAACCCATTAGTACATTCATATACATAATCCACTCGTCTTAAGCCGGCCAAACTTAAAACCAGGAATTATACAATGCAAGACTAACAACATTAATCAATAGACTGTCATGTGCAAAAGGCTCTAATTCTCGTTATTCAAACAAGACTATTACATGACAAATGCTCAGAGTATGCAACTGAAGCATAGTCGGTCCATTCTTTAGGCTCTACAGAAAATACCGCTCTGATACCATAATGTAACACCAAAACTACCAAAGCTCACGCTTCCAGCTGTGCTACTCTAATAGTTCGGACATTATGACGATTCTTATACTATTTAGTACTAAAATATGAGCCTGTTTAAAACTTTAAAACCGCAATACCGCTTTCCAAAATACTTTTGCTATGCAACGTACATCCATACATAGAATACAACTTACAAAATCTCTCAAAGAGTATATACATATGTATATATATAAATTAAATAGTTTTACAAATATCAACTAATACAATTCCTATCCCTCTTACAGAATGCATAAAGATAAAGGCAAGGGAAAAATAATAGCTAAGATAATACAAAAATACCGAATAAACAGAAAATAAACATAATTCTTCCGAAGCTCCGTTATCCATATCCTGAAAGGGAATAACCTGTAGAGGAGTGAGAACATCGTCCTTGCTTGTTCTTACTATAGGATTACAGAAATTGCAATAACAAGATACGTAAAATAAAAATCATTCTTAGAGTACAGTGATCATTGTCCGTCTCATGAGTCCTTCCAAAAACCTTGGGTACACATTCGAAATCTAGAAAATTCCTTTTTGAAGACTTGGTAATTTTTCAAATAATTTAAAACAAAACCTATTTCCTTTTATGTAGAATCTAAAAATATTTTTTAGATAGTATGAATGACCAACATGTCCCAAACATAAGTTCAATTAAGTCTATGCTATAAGAGTTTAATTTTTCATACTTTTCTAGACCACAACTACGAAAGCAGTTACCTACATGGTATAAATGACCATCCCATTCCAAGCATAGGTTCATTAAGTCTACACTGAACTGGTCAGATACTTTTAAACATAATCAAGTATGACATCCATTGAAATAGAAAGCTTAAGAAGAAATTGGTCCATTCTAAAAGAAAGACGAGTCCAATATTTTCAAAAGAACAACAAATGCATAAATAATGTGTTATGATAAACCAAATTCAATTTAAAATAAATGAGGTGAAGTTTGTCAATCGAAGATCAACAGGAATAAAGACGAAAATCCTTTCTTTCAAGAATTTTGAAAAAAATACCTAAGTAAATAATTAAGTAAAGATATGCATAAGAGCTGTAGTAAAGTCATTAAGAAAGTCAAGTTGTATTTGAAGTAAGTATATTTCCATAAACCAGTAAAAGAACAAGGTATTAGAATTAAATAGTTTTTAAATCGCGTAAGGAATTTTCAAGGTTTTTCATGAAGAAGTCTATATCGAATCAAAAGCGAATTTTATAAAAATTTGAAAATTGGTTGTAATTACCATCAATTAAGAGAAAATTGAATCACAATTTCTTTAAAAAAATGGACTCGTAATAAGGACTAAAAAGGCACAGTGTACCAAGACAAGTTCAAAGCTATATCAAAGAATACATGAATCAAGAAAAAGAATTTAAACAAAGAAAAGCAGATACAACAAGGATTTCAAATAGGCATATGCAATTAGGATCAAACAAGAATGCATATGAATAGAGAAATAGGGTTGGAAAAATCAAACTACTTTTCAAAAAGATTAGCAAACAAGAACTTCAAGTTAAGCTATAAAAGAATAAGTCGACCCCAACAGAATTTCAAGACACATACTGAGTAACCTCGAAAAACAGTTTCTAACGTTCCCAAAACCCACGATAAGCGTTACCTATTACACGTATCTCGCCTGTGATAACCCATTAGTACATTCATATACATAATCCACTCATCTTAAGCCGACCAAACTTCAAACCAGGAATTTTGCAATGCAAGACTAACAACATTAATCAATAAACTGTCATGTTCAAAAAGCTCTAATTCTCATTATTCAAACAAGACTATTACATGACAAATGCTCAGAGTATGCAATTGAAGCATAGTCGGTCCATTCCTCAGGCTCTACAGGAAAGACCGCTCTGATGTCATAATGTAACACCCTAACTACCAAAGCTCACGCTTCCGGCTACGCTACTCTGATAGTTCGGACATTACGACGATTCTTATACTATTTAGTACTAAAATATGAACCTGTTTAAAACTTTAAAACCGCAATACCGCTCCAAAATACTTTTGCTATGCAACGTACATCCATACATAGAATACAACTTACAAAATCTCTCAAAGAGTACATACATATGTATATATATATTAAATAGTTTTACAAACATCAACCAATACAATTTCTATCCCTCTTACAGAATGTATATAGATAAAGGCAAGTGAAAAATAATAGCTAAGATAATACAAAAATACCGAATAAATAGAAAATAAACATTACTCTTCTGATGCTCCGTCATCCATATCCTGAAAGAAAATAACCTGTAGAGGAGTGAGAACGTCATCCTCGCTTGTTCTCACTACAGGATTACAGAAACTGCTATAACAAGATACGTAAAATAAAAATTATTCTTAGAGTATAGTGATAATTGCCCGTCTCATGAGTCCTTCCAAAAACCTTGGGTACATATTCGAAATCCAGAAAATTCTTTTTTGAAGAATTGGTAATTTCTCAAATAATTTAAAACAAAACCTTTTTCCTTTCTTGTAGAATTTGAAAAGTTTTTCCTAGATAGTATGAATGACCAACATGTCCCAAACATAGGTTCAATTAAGTTTATGCTGTAAGAGTTTGATTTTTCATACTTTTCTAGACCATAACCATGAAAGCAGTTACCTACGCGGTATAAATGACCATCCCATTCGAAGCATAGATTCATTAAGTCTATGCTGAACTGGTCAGATACTTTATACAAAACTAGAACCCGATATACCAATCACGGCCTCAAGCCCATCCAATCTAGCACGGCCCCCGGCTTAAACAACTCAATCATCAACCAATTCATTACAAACCAACCAATCAAACACAATCACAAATAATGTAGTTCAAACACAATCAATAGCAATTACAACAAATATAGCCATTAGCAATTAACATAAGTATTCAAATAGGCAAACCAATTACAATATGCACATTTAAACAATGTCACATAAATGCAAATGATGAATGTCTGTGCTACTGGCTGTGATATCACGTTGTCGGTTCAACTGCCAAACCGACGCATCTCCATGGAGATGATGCCCTTTGAAATCATGGTGTGAGAACCCCTGGGATATAGTCCTCAGATCACTATCCAGGGTTTTGCGCCTGTTGATGAGCGGATAATTTATACACTTTTCGGCATTGTTTTTAGGTAGTTTTTAGTATGATCTAGTTACTTTTAGGGATGTTTTCATTAATTTTTATGCTAAATTCACATTTCTGGACTTTACTATGAGTTTGTGTGTTTTTCTGTGATTTCATGTATTTTCTGGCTGAAATTGAGGGACCTGAGCAAAATTCTGATAGGAGGCTGATAAAGGACTGCTGATGTTGTTGGAATCTGACCTCCCTGCACTCGAAATGGATTTTTTGGAGCTACAGAACTCCAAATGATGCGCTCTTAACGGAGTTGGAAAGTAGACATCCAGAGTTTTTCAGCAATATATAATAGTCCATACTTTATTTGGGAATTGACGATGTAAACTGGCGCTCAACGCCAGTTCCATGCTGCATTCTGGAGTCAAACGCCAGAAACACGTCACGAACCAGAGTTGAACGCCCAAAACACGTTACAACTTGGCGTTCAACTCCAAGAGAAGCCTCAACTCGTGGATAGATCAAGCTCAACCCAAGAACACACCAAGTGGGGGCCCCGGAAGTGGATTTATGCATCAATTACTTACTTCTGTAAACCCTAGTAGCTAGTTTATTATAAATAGAACTTTTTACTAGTGTATTATACATCTTGGGACGTTTAGTTCTCAGATCATGGGGGCTGGCCATTCGGCCATGCCTGGACCTTTCACTTATGTATTTTCAACGGTGGAGTTTCTATACACCATAGATTAAGGGTGTGGAGCTCTGCTGTACCTCAAGTTTTAATGCAATTACTATTATTTTCTATCCAATTCGATTTATTCCTATTCTAAGATATTCGTTGCACTTCAACTTGATGAATGTGATGATCTGTGACACTCATTATCATTCTTACCTATGAACGCGTGTGATTGACAACCACTTCCGTTCTACCTTAGACCTGGCGCGTATCTCTTGGATTCCTTAATCAGAATCTTTGTGGTATAAGCTAGAATTGATGGCGGCATTCATGGGAATCCGGAAAGTCTAACCTTGTCTGTGGTATTCTGGGATTAAATGACTATGACGAGCTTCAAACTCCTGAAGGCTGGGTGTTAGTGACAGACGCAAAAGAATCACTGGATTCTACTCCAACCTGATTGAGAACCGACAAATGATTAGCCGTGCTGTGACAGAGCATTTGGACCTTTTTCATTGAGAGGATGGGATGTAGCCATTGACAACGGTGATGCCCTACATACAACTTGCCATGGAAAGGAGTAAGAAGGATTGAATGAATGTAATAAGAAAGTAGAGATTCGGAAGGAACACAGCACCCCCATGCATCTATCTGAAATCCCCACCATTGGATTACATGAGTAAATTTATCTTTATTTCCTGTTTATTTTATTTATCTTTTGAATATCTAATCCAATCACATTTGAATCCGCTTGACTGGGATTTACAAGATGACCATAGCTTGCTTCATACCAACAATCTCTGTGGGATCGACCCTTACTCACGTAAGGTTTATTACTTGGACGACCCAGTACACTTGCTGGTTAGTTGAACGGAGTTGTGTCCACACATAGCAAAGAGCCATTAATGGAATACAGAGCCATTATTGATGATCACAATTTCGTCCACCAAGTTTTTGGCGCCGTTGCCAGAGATTGTTCGAATATGGACAACTGACGGTTCATCTTGTTGCTCAGATTAGGTAATTTTCTTTTCAAAAAGTTTTCAAAATTTTTCTTTGTTTTCATTTTTCCAAAAAAAATTTATTATTTTCGAAATTTTTTTTAAATTATTCTATGGCTTCAAAACTTTCAAGAATGAATTCTAGAGTTTCATGGTAACATGTTGAATCCTAGCTGGCTACAAAGCCATATTCAAACTCCTTTGGAATTGGTCTTCAACTAATCACTACAATGCATGTAATTCCATCCTAAAGCTGAATGGCTATTAAGCCATGTCAAACCCTTTGATTGGAGCTTTGGGCTAACATTGAAAGATTCCTGGAATTCTTCTTAAAGATTTTGAATTTCTTATTTTCTTTTTCCATATGTTTTTTGAAAAAAATAAAAGAAAATACAAAAAAATTAGAAAATCATAAAAATAAAAAATATTTTGTGTTTCCTGTTTAAGTCTTGAGTCAATTTTTAAGTTTGGTGTCAATTGCATGTTTTAAAAATCTCTTGCATTTTTTTTTTGAAAAACTCATGCATTCATGGTGTTCTTCATGATCTTCAAGTTGTTCTTGGTAAGCCTTCTTGTTTGATCCTGATGTTTTCTTGTTTTGTATTTTTTGTTGTTTATCATATGCATTTTTCGTTTGTTAGTATCCATGCATTTAAGATTTCTAAGTTTGGTGTCTTGTATGTTTTCTTTGCATCAAAAATTTTTCAAAAATATGTTCTTGATGTTCATCATGATCTTCAAAGTGTTCTTGGTGTTCATCTTGATATTCATAGTGTTCTTGCATGCATCATGAGTTTTGATTCATAATTTTCATGTTGTGAGTCATTTTTGTTGTTTTTCTCTCTCCTCATTAAAATTTCAAAAATAAAAAAACATCTTTTCCTTATTTCTCTCCTAATTTTCGAAAATTTGAGTTGACTTAGTCAAAAATTTTTAAAATTAGTTGTTTTTCATGAGTCAAGTCAAATTTTCAATTTTAAAAATCTTATCTTTTCAAAATCTTTTTCAAAAATTAAATCTTTTTTATTTCTTTTATTTAATTTTCGAAAATCTTTTTAAATATTTTTCAAAAAAATCTTTTTCTTAATTTTATCTTGATTTTCGAAAATTATACTAACAAGTAATATGATTGATTCAAAAAATTTGAAGTTTGTTACTTTCTTGTTAAGAAAGCTTCAATCCTTAAATTCTAGAACCATATCTTTTAGTTTCTTGTTAGTCAAGTAATTAATTTTAATTTTAAAAATTAAATCTTTTTCAACCATATCTTTTTATCATATCTTTTTTTTTCTTTTCATCATATCTTTTTCAAAATTTCATCTTTTTCAAAAATTTGATTTCAAAATATCTTATCTAACTTCTTATCTTCTTATCTTTTCAAATTTGACTTTAATATCTTTTTCAACTAACTATTTGACTTTTTGTTTGTTTCTTATCTTTTTCAAAATCACCTAACTACTTCTCCCTCTCTAATTTTTGAAAATATCTCATCCCTTTTTCAAAATTCTTTTTAAATTAACTAATTGTTTTAAATTTTAATTTTAATTATATCTTATCTTTAATTTTCGAAAATCATTAACTACTTTTTCAAAATTATTTTCAAATTCTCCCTCTCTTCTCTTCTTCTATTTATTTATTTATTTACTAACACTTCTCTTCACCTCTCTTCATCTCCAATCACTGCCTCTATCCTCACCCTTGTGATTGGATTCTCCACTTTTATTCCTTTCTTCTTCTACTAATAATAAGGATCCTCTTTGTCCAGATATAGAGGATTCTTCTTCCTTTTCTTTTTCTCTTCTCTTTCATATGAGCAGGAACAAGGAAAAAAACACTCTTATTGAAGCTAATCCTGAACCTGAAAGGACTCTGAAGAGGAAACTAAGAGAAGCTAAATTACAACAATCCAGAGACAACCTTTCTGAAATTTCGAACAAGAGAAGGAGATGGCAGCCGAACCCAACAACAATAATGCAAGGAGAATGCTAGGTGATTTCACTAAACCAACGTCCAAATTTGATGGAAGAAGCATCTCCATTCCGGCCATTGAAGCAAACAATTTTGAGCTAAAACCTCAATTAGTTGCTCTAATGCAACAGAACTGCAAGTTTCATGGACTTCCATCTGAAGATCCTTTCTAGTTTTTAGCTGAGTTCTTGCAGATTTGTGAGACTGTAAAGATGAATGGAGTAGATCCTGAAGTCTACAGGCTCATGCTTTTCCCTTTTGCTGTAAGAGACAGAGCTAGAACATGGTTGGACCCACAACCTAAAGATAGCCTGGACTCCTGGGATAAGCTGGTCACGGCCTTCTTGGATAAATTCTTTCCTCCTCAAAAGCTAAGCAAGCTTAGAATGGATGTTCAGACCTTCAAGCAAAAAGATGGTGAATCCCTCTATGAAGCTTGGGAAAGATACAAGCAGATGACCAAAAAAGCGTCCTTCTGACATGTTTTCAGAATAGACCATATTAGATATATTCTATTATGGTCTATCTGAGTTTTCCAAGATGTCATTGGACTATTCTGCAGGTGGATCCATTCACCTAAAGAAACGTCTGCAGAAGCTCAAGAACTTATTGACATGGTTGCAAATAACCAATTCATGTACACTTCTGAGAGGAATTCCGTGAATAATGGGACGCCTCAGAGGAAGGGAGTTCTTGAAATTGATGCTCTGAATGCCATATTGGCTCAGAACAAGGTGTTGACTCAGCAAGTCAACATGATCTTTCAAAGTCTGAATGGATGGCAAAATGCATCCAACAGTACTAAAGAGGCAGCTTCTGAAGAAGCTTATGATCCTGAGAACCCTGCAATGACGGAGGTTAATTACATGGGTGAACCTTATGGAAACACCTATAATTCATCATGGAGAAATCATCCAAATTTCTCATGGAATGATCAACAAAAGCCTCAACAAGGCTTTAATAATGGTAGAAGAAACAAGCTAAGCAGTTACAAGCCTTTTCCATCATCTTCTCAGCAATAGACAGAGAATTCTGAGCAGAGCCCCTTTAATTTAGCAAATTTAGTCTCTGATCTATCTAAGGCCACCTTAAGCTTCATGAGTGAAACAAGGTCCTCCATCAGAAATTTGGAGGCACAAGTAGGCCAGCTGAGTAAGAAAGTCACTGAAACTCCTCCCAGTACTCTCCCAAGCAATACAGAAGAAAATCCAAGAGGAGAGTGCAAGGCCATTGATGTAATAAATATGACCGAATGCACAAGGGAGGAGAAGGACGAAAATCCTAGTGAGGAAGACCTCCTGGGACGTCTCTCAAACAAGAAGGAGTTCCCTATTGAGGACCTAAAGGAATCTGAGGCTCATATAGAGATGGTGCACGAAATTGCAATCACACTTTGCAATCCCGCACAACTAACCAGCAAGTGCACTGGGTCGTCCAAGTAATACCTTACGTGAGTAAGGGTCGATCCCACGGAGATTGTCGGCTTGAAGCAAGCTATGGTTATCTTGTAAATCTTAGTCAGGATATCAGAAATTATCAGGATTGATTGTGAAAAGTAAAAGAACATGAAATAAGTACTTGTTTTGCAGTGATAGAGAATAGGTTGAGGTTTTGGAGATGCTCCATCTTCTGAATCTCTGCTTTCCTACTGTCTTCTTCTTCAAACACGCAAGGCTCCTTCCATGGCAAGCTGTATGCAAGGGTTTCACCGTTGTCAGTGGCTACCTCCCATCCTCTCAGTGGAAATGTTCAACGCACCCTGTCACGGCACGGCTATCCATCTGTCGGTTCTCGATCAGGCCGGAATAGAATCCATTGATTCTTTTGCGTCTGTCACTAACGCCCCGCCTTCAAGAGTTTTAAGCTCGTCACAGTCATTCAATCATTGAATCCTACTCAGAATACCACAGACAAGGTTTAGACCTTCCGGATTCTCTTGAATGCCGCCATCAGTTCTAGCTTATACCACGAAGATTCCGGTTAAAGAATCCAAGAGATAACTACTTAATCTAAGGTAGAACGGAGGTGGTTGTCAAGCACACGTTCATAGTCGAGAATGATGATGATTGTCACGGATCATCACATTCATCCGGATTAAGAACAAGTATTATCTTAGAACGGAAGCAAGCATGATTGAATAAGAAACAGTAGTAATTGCATTAATCCATCAAGACACAGCAGAGCTCCTCACCCCCAACCATGGGGTTTAGAGACTCATGCCATGGAAAGTACACAAAGAAACGTGTAAAGTGTCATGAGGTATCGATATAATGTCAAAAGATCCTATTAATAGTGAACTAGTAACCTAGGGTATACAGAAATGAGTAAATGACGTAAAAATCCACTTCTGGGTCCACTTGGTGTGTGCTTGGGCTGAGCATTGAAGCTTTTATTTGTAGAGACGTTTTCTGGAGTTAAACGCCAGTTCTCATGCCAGTTTGGGCGTTTAACTCCAAGTTTTATGCCAGTTCCAGCGTTTAACGTTGGAAATTCTGAGGCTGATTTGCCACGCCGGTTTGGGCCATCAAATCTTGGGCAAAGTATGAACTATTATACATTGCTGGAAAGCCCAGGATGTCTAATTTCCAACGCCGTTGAGAGCGCGCCAATTGGGCTTCTGTAGCTCCAAAAAATTCACTTCGAGTGCAGGGAGGTCAGAATCCAACAGCATCTGCAGTCCTTCTCAGTCTCTAAATCAGATTTTTGCTCAGGACCCTCAATTTCAGCCAGAAAATACCTGAAATCACAGAAAAACACACAAACTCATAGTAAAGTCCAGAAAAGTGAATTTTA
>NC_029780.3:26817288-26817758 GCF_000817695.3 Arachis duranensis | reverse complement strand
AGGGGGGAAAGAGATTTCGAAAGAATTGAAAGGGGATTTGAGAAGATATGGAGAGAATTTGAGAGAAGGGTGAGTTTTTGAATAAGATTTGGGATTGATTTGAGAAAGATTTGAAGAATGACTTTTGATTTTTAAAGATTTGAAAGTGAATGATGAAAGGTTGGGATGTATTTGTGTAGAAAAGTATGGGTAAGAAAAGGAAAATTTAAAGAAAATTTGATTGAAAATCAAAATCTTGGTCCCCCCACCTTTCTGGCGTTAAACGCCCAGAATGGCATCCATTCTGGTGTTTAACGCCCATTTGTTGCCCATTGTGGGCGTTTAACGCCCAGCCAGGTGCCCTGGCTGGCGTTAAACGCCAGAATTCCCTTTATCACTGGGCATTTTTCTAAACGCCCAGGATGTTGCACACCTGGCGTTAAACGCCCAGAATGGTGCCCATTCTGGCGTTTAACGCCCAAAATGCCCCT
>NC_029780.3:26816807-26817230 GCF_000817695.3 Arachis duranensis | reverse complement strand
CTTGAAAAAAATTTGCATTAAAAACAAAATCTTCCCTCTTGTGCCATCCTGGCGTTAAACGCCCAGAATGGTGCCCATTCTGGCGTTTAACGCCCAAAATGCCCCTTACTGGCGTTTTTTCGCCAGTAAGCTCTTTTTCTTTGCTTTTTGCACTGAATCCTTCTGTAACTCTGTGAATTCCTTCATTTTTGATACTTGCCTTTGCAAAAACAAAACATATAACCTGCTAATGACTGGGTTGCCTCCCAGCAAGCGCGTCTTTACTGTCTTTAGCTGGACCTTTACTGAGAATCACTCAAGTCTCAGTTTTGAGCATTCCTGCTTAAAATTGCCTTCAAGATAATGCTTGATTCTCTGTCCATTAACAATGAACTTTTTGTCAGAATCAATATCCTGAAGCTCAACATATCCATATGCTGACAC
>NC_029780.3:26815163-26816049 GCF_000817695.3 Arachis duranensis | reverse complement strand
TTAGATACATAGTCCACTGCCACCAGAATGTAAGTGTTTGAGTATGATGGTGGGAATGGCCCCATGAAGTTAATGCCCCATACATCAAACAACTCTATCTCTAATATCCCTTGTTGAGGCATGGCATATCCGTGAGGTAAGTTACCAGCTCTTTGGCAACTATCACAGTTACGCACAAACTCTCGGGCATCTTTATAGAGAGTAGGTCAGTAGAAGCCACATTGGAGGACTTTAGTGGCTGTTCGCTCACTTCCAAAATGTCCTCCATACTGTGATCCATGGCAGTGCCATAGGATCCTTTGTGATTCTTCTCTGGGTACACATCTGTGGATCATTCCGTCTACACATCTCTTAAAGAGATATGGTTCATCCCAGAGGTAGTACTTGGCATCTGAAATTAATTTCTTTCTTTGCACACTGCTGTACTCCTTGGGTATGAACCTCACAGCTTTATAATTTGCAATATCCGCAAACCATGGAGCTTCCTGAATGGCAAAGAGTTGCTCATCTGGGAAAGTCTCAGAAATCTCAGTAGAAGGGAGGGACGCCCCAGCTACTGGTTCTATTCGGGACAGATGATCAGCTACCTGGTTCTCTGTCCCTTTTCTGTCTCTTATTTCTATATCAAACTCTTGCAGAAGCAACACCCATCTTATAAGCCTGGGTTTTGAATCCTGCTTTGTGAGTAAGTATTTAAGAGTAGCATGGTCAGTGTACACAACCACTTTGGATCCTACTAGATAGGATCTAAACTTGTTAATGGCATAGACCACTGCAAGTAACTCTTTTTCTGTGGTTGTGTAATTCTTCTGTGCGTCATTTAGAACACGGCTGGCATAGTAAATGACGTGCAGAAGCTTGTCATGCCTTTGTCCCAACACTGCAC
>NC_029780.3:26814314-26815076 GCF_000817695.3 Arachis duranensis | reverse complement strand
TCTGGTGCAGAGATGACTGGTGCTGTGACCAGCTTGGCTTTCAGGGTCTCAAATGCCTGCAGACACTGTGTATCAAACACAAATGGTGTGTCAGCAGCTAGCAGGTTACTCAAAGGTTTTGCAATTTTCGAAAAATCCTTTATAAACCTTCTGTAGAATCCTGCATGCCCCAGAAAGCTTCTGATTGCTTTAACACTGGCAGGTGGTGGTAATTTTTCAATTACCTCTACCTTTGCCTTATCCACCTCTATTCCCCTGCTTGAAATTTTGTGCCCAAGGACAATTCCCTCAGTCACCATAAAGTGACATTTCTCACAGTTTAAAACCAGGTTAGTCTCTTGGCACCTTTTCAGGACAAGTGCTAGGTGATTAAGACAGGAGCTGAATGAGTCTCCATATACTGAGAAGTCATCCATGAAGACTTCCAGAAATTTCTCTACCATATCTGAGAAGATAGAGAGCATGCACCTCTGAAAGGTTGCAGGTGCATTGCACAGACCAAAAGGCATCCTCCTGTAGGCAAACACGCCAGAAGGGCAAGTGAATGCTGTTTTCTCTTGGTCTTGAGGATCTACTACAAATTGGTTGTAACCTGAATAGCCATCCAAAAAGCAGTAATAATCATGACCAGCTAGTCTTTCTAGCATTTGGTCTATGAATGGACAGGGCTCACCCAGGGGTTATCAGAAATAGGATAAATAATCCCAGCCTCTAGCAATTTAGTGACCTCTTTCTGCACCACCTCCTTCATGGCTGGATTTA
>NC_029780.3:26813905-26814084 GCF_000817695.3 Arachis duranensis | reverse complement strand
AAGTGTCACCCTCTCCCAGAAATGCATACTTCAGGGATGGTGGTAGTGGTTTGAGTTCAGGTTTGGGAGGCTTATCCTCCTCTTGAGGAATTTTCGAGAATTCCTTTGTTTCCACTGATTCTTCTTGATCAGGTTGAGCATCCTTGAAGATGTCCTCAAGCTCTGATTCT
Organism: Arachis duranensis; assembly: GCF_000817695.3. Classification (NCBI taxonomy): domain Eukaryota; kingdom Viridiplantae; phylum Streptophyta; class Magnoliopsida; order Fabales; family Fabaceae; genus Arachis; species Arachis duranensis. Next base: position 26,813,914 of record NC_029780.3, on the reverse strand, counting down.
AGGCTTTCA
>NC_029780.3:26811914-26812514 GCF_000817695.3 Arachis duranensis | reverse complement strand
TTAGAGGGATTACTGTCAGCACTCTCAGGTGTCTGATCCTCCCTTGGCGTCTGAACGCCAGGATTGGGTGGAAAATGGGCGTTTAACGCCAACTTTTTCCCCCTTTTCTGGCGTTTGAACGCCAGAACTGGGCAGGGAATGGGCGTTTAATGCCAGCCTTCCCTCCCTCTCTGGCGTTTGAACGCCAATAACATTCCTCTCTGGGCTCTTACTGTCCTCAGAGGGATTTCGAACAGTGGTTTGGTTATCCCCTGTCAATTGTTCCTTGTTTGGCTTTTTGCTACTTTAAGCAGTGTTATTCAATGTTTTCCCACTCCTCAGTTAAACTGCTTGGCATTTCTCTGTTATCTGTTTAGATATCTGCTGTTTTGCTTGATTCAACTGCAGTTCTATGTTCTTATTAGCAACTTTAGTTTCATGGAGCATCTCTTTAAATTCTGCTAACTGTTCTGTCATCAGGAGCAATTGTTGATTAAGCTCAATCATCTGTTCTTGAGGATTAGGATCAGTGGCTAGTGCCATGACTTCCTCTTTTGGAGAGAACTCATTGCTAGAGTACAAATATCGGTTTCTAGCAACAGTGTCTATAAGCTCTTGAGC
>NC_029780.3:26806460-26810135 GCF_000817695.3 Arachis duranensis | reverse complement strand
ATGCCAGTTTGGGCGTTTAACTCCAATTTTTATGCCAGTTCCAGCGTTAAACGCTGGAAATTCTGAGGCTGATTTGCCACGCCGGTTTGGGCCATCAAATCTTGGGCAAAGTATAAACTATTATACATTGCTGGAAAGCCCAGGATGTCTACTTTCCAACGCCGTTGAGAGCGCGCCAACTGGGCTTCTGTAACTCCAAAAAATCCACTTCGAGTGCAGGGACGTCAGAATCCAACAGCATCTGCAATCCTTCTCAGTCTCTAAATCAGATTTTTGCTCAGGACCCTCAATTTCAGTCAGAAAATACCTGAAATCACAGAAAAACACACAAACTCATAGTAAAGTCCAGAAAAGTGAATTTTAACTAAAAACTAATAAAAATATACTAAAAACTAACTAGGTTATACTAAAAACATACTAAAAACAATGCCAAAAAGCGTATAAATTATCCGCTCATCAAGAGACCATAAAGATTCCATTAAACCTCCTTCTGCCATTCATGAGCTCTAAAGATTATTCTTCCTCTGAAGAGGATGAAGATGTAACTGGAGAGCAAGTTGCTCAATGTCTAGGAGCCATCATGAAGCTGAATGCCAAGTTATTTGGTAATGAGACTTGGGAAGGTGAACCTCCCTTGCTCATTAGTGAACTTGATACATGGGTTCAGAAAACTCTACTCAAAAGAAACAAGATCCTGGGAAATTCTTAATACCCTGTACCATAGGTACCATGACTTTTGAAAAAGCTCTGTGTGACCTAGGGTCAGGCATAAATCTTATGCCACTCTCTGTAATGGAGAAACTGGGGATCATTGAGGTACATCCTGCCTTATTCTCATTACAATTGGCAGACAAGTCAGTAAGACAAGCTTATGGATTAGTAGAAGACGTGTTAGTAAAGGTTGAAGGCCTTTACATCCCTGCTGATTTCATAATCTTAGACACTAGGAAGGAAGAAGATGAATGCATCATCCTTGGAAGACCTTTCCTAGCCACAACAGAAGCTGTGATAGATGTTAACAGAGGAGAATTAGTCCTTCAATTGAATGGGGACTACCTTGTGTTTAAGGCACACGACTATCCTTCTGTAACAAGGGAGAGTAAGCATGCAGAGCTTCTCTCAATACAGAGTCAAACAGAGCCCCCATAATCAAACTCTAAGTTTGGTGTTGGGAGGCCACAACCAAACTCTAAGTTTGGTGTTGAACCCCCATATCCAAACTCTAAGTTTGGTGTTGGGAGTCCACAACATTGACCTGACCACCTTTGTGGCTCCATGAGAGCCCACTGTCAAGCTATTGACATTAAAGAAGCGCTTGTTGGGAGGCAACCTAATTTTATTTATCTAATTTTATTTTTATTTACTTGTTATTTTATATTTTAGTAGGTTCATGATCATGTGGAGTCACGAAAATATTATTAAAATTAAAAACAGAATCAAAAATAGCAAAAGAAAAATCACACCCTGGAGGAAGGACTTACTGGCGTCTAAATGCCACTAAGGTGCATCTGGCTGGCGTTCAACGCCAGAACAGAGCATGGATCTGGCGCTGAACGCCAGAAACAAGCAACATCCTGGTGTTTGGACGCCAGGAATATGCCCTGAGGAAAGCTGGCGCTGAACGCCAGTAACAAGCATGGAACTGGCGTTCAACGCCAGAAACATGCTACACATGGGCGTTGAATGCCCAGAACGTGCATCACTTCGGCGTTTAAATGCCAGAATGGTATGCTAAGGCATTTTGCATGCCTAATTAGTGCAGGGATGTAAATCCTTGACACCTCAGGATCTGTGGATCCCACAGGATCATCTCAGGATCTGTGGACCCCACAGGATCCCCACCTAACATATTCCCACCTTACCTCCTAATTAATCCTATAACACACTTTCCCAAAAACCCTTCACCAATCACCTCAATCTTTCTTCCCAATTACCCCCTTCACCACTCACATCCATCCACTCTTCCCCATAAACCCCACCTACCTTCAAAATTCAAAAATCTTTCCCACCCAAACCCACTTTAAATGGCCGAACATACCCTCTCTCCCTTCCCTATATATACCCCTACATTCTACTTCATTTTCACAAAACACAACCCCCTCTTCTATACCTTGGCCGAAACCTACACATCCCCTTCTCCTCCATATTTTCTTCTTCTTCTTCTTCTCTTCTTTCTTCTCTTGCTCGAGGGTGAGCAATATTTTAAGTTTGGTGTGATAAAATCATAAGCTTTTTGTTTTTCCATAACCATTAATGGCACCCAAGGCCGGAGAATCCTCTAGAAAAGGAAAAGGAAAGACAAAAGCTTCCACCTCCGAGTCATAAGAGATGGAAAGATTCATCTCTAAAGCCCATCAAGACCACTTCTATGATGTTGTGGCCAAGAAGAAGGTGATCCCTGAGGTCCCTTTCAAGCTCAAGAAAAATGAGTATCCGGATATCCGACATGAAATCCGAGGAAGAGGTTGGGAAGTCCTAACCAATCCCATGCAACAACTCAGAATCTTAATGGTCCAAGAGTTCTATGCCAATGCATGGATCACTAGGAACCATGATCAAAGTGTGAACCCGAATCCAAAGAATTATCTTACAATGGTTTGGGGGAAATACTTAGATTTTAGTTCGGAAAATGTGAGGTTGGCATTCAACTTGCCCATGATGCAAGGAAATGAATGCCCCTACACTAGAAGGGTCAACTTTAATCAAAGGTTGGACCTAGTCCTTATGGACATATGTGTGGAAGGAGCTCAATGGAAAAGAGACTCCAAAGACAAGCCGGTTCAACTAAGAAGACTGGACCTCAAGCCTGTGGCTAGAGGATGGTTGGAGTTCATTCAACGCTCCATCATCCCCACTAGCAACCGATCTGAAGTTACTTTGTATCGGGCCATCATGATTCATAGCCTCATGATTGGAGAGGAAGTAGAAGTTCATGAAGTCATCTCCCATGAATTCTACAAAATAGCCGATAAGTCCTCTACTTTGGCAAGGTTAGCTTTTCCTCATCTTATTTGCTATCTATGTTACTCAGCTGGAGTTATCATAGAAGGAAACATCCTCATTGAGGAGGACAAGCCCATCACTAAGAAAAGGACGGAGCAAACAAGAGAGCCCACTCATGGAACCCAAGAGACACATGAGGAAGCTCATCACCAAGAAATCCCGGAGATGCCTCAAGGGATGCACTTTCCTCCCAACAACTATTAGGAACAACTCAACACTTCCTTAGAAGATTTGAGTTACAATGTGGAACAATTAAGGATGGAACATCAAGAGCACTCCATCATTCTCCATGAAATAAGAGAAGATCAAAGAGCAATGAGGGAGGAGCAACAAAGGCAAGGAAGGGACATAGAAGAGCTTAAGGACATCATTGATCCTTCAAGAAGAAGACACCACTAAGGTGGACTCATTCCTTTCTCTTATTTCTCTATTTTTTTTATTTTTATGCTTCATGTCTATTTATGTTTTGTGTCTCTACTTCATGATCATTAGTATGTAGTAACTATGTCTTAAAGATATGAATAAATTCCATAAATCCTTCACCTCTTTTAAATAAAAAATTATTTTTAATTCAAAAGAACAAGAAGTACATAAATTTCGAAAATTATCCTTGAATTTAATTTAATTATATTGATGTGGTGACAATACTTTTTGTTCTCTGAATGAATGCTT
>NC_029780.3:26794956-26806283 GCF_000817695.3 Arachis duranensis | reverse complement strand
CTAACTGGGGACTCTAGCAAAGCTGAGTCACAATCTGAAAAGGTTCACCCAGTCATGTGTCTGTGGCATTTATGTATCCGGTGGTAATACTGGAAAACAAAGTGCTTAGGGCCATGGCCAAGACTCATAAAAGTAGCTGTGTTCAAGAGTCAACAAACTTAACTAGGAGAATCAGTAACACTATCTGAAATTCTAAGTTCCTATAGATGCCAATCATTCTAAACTTCAAAGGAGAAAGTGAGATGCCAAAACTGTTCAGAAGCAAAAAGCTACAAGTCCCGCTCATCTAATTAGAATTAATATTCATTGATATTTTAGAATTTATAGTATATTCTTTTCTTTTTATCCTAATTGATTTTCAGTTGCTTGTGGACAAGCAACAATTTAAGTTTGGTGTTGTGATGAGCGGATAATTTATACGCTTTTCGGCATTGTTTTTAGGTAGTTTTTAGTATGATCTAGTTACTTTTAGGGATGTTTTCATTAGTTTTTATGCTAAATTCACATTTTTGGACTTTACTATGAGTTTGTAAGTTTTTTTGTGATTTCAGGTATTTTCTGGCTGAAATTGAGGGACCTGAGCAAAACTCCGATAAGAGGCTGACAAAGGACTACTGATGCTGTTGGAATCTGACCTCCCTACACTCGAAATGGATTTTCTGAAGCTATAGAACTCCAAAATCTGACCTTCCTGCACTCGAAATATATTTTTTGGAGCTACAGAACTCCAAATGGCGCTCTCTCAATGACGTTGGAAAGTAGACATCCAGAGCTTTCCAGCAATATATAATAGTTCATACTTTATTCGGGAATTGACGACGTAAACTGGCGCTCAACGCCAGTTCCATGCTGCATTCTGGAGTCAAACGCCAGAAACACGTCACGAACCAGAGTTGAATGCCCAAAACACGTTACAACTTGGCGTTCAACTCTAAGAGAAGCCTCAGCTCGTGGATAGATCAAGCTCAGCCCAAGCACACACCAAGTGGGCCCCGGAAATGGATTTATGCATCAATTACTTACTTCTGTAAACCCTAGTAGCTAGTTTATTATAAATAGAACTTTTTACTAGTGTATTATACATCTTGGGACGTTTAGTTCTCAGATCATGGGGGCTGGCCATTCGTCCATGCCAGGACCTTTCACTTATGTATTTTCAACGGTGGAGTTTCTACACACCATTAGGGGTGGCAAACGGGCCTAAACCCGCCAGGTCGGCCCGCGTAACCCGCCAAAAAAGGCGGGCTGGGCTGAAAAATCGGGACCGCCAAATAGCAAAAGCCCGCCTAACCCGCACCGCTTAAACTGCGGGTTTTGGCGGGCTTTGGCGGGGCGGGGCGGGCTTCCCCGCCGGGCTAAGATTTTTATTAGTGAGGGGGTATTTTTGCAATTTTTTTGCCAAAACCTAGCTTCCCCGAACCTAACTTACAAGAGTGTGAAGATAAAAATGGAGTGTTTTGAATTATGTTTATGTTATTTTGGAGACAATATTTATAATTATGTTTTGGATTATATTTATTTTGCTTTGGAGAGAATATTTATACTTATATTTTAAATGAAAATTTGGTTTATAATTATATTTATTAGATATTTATAATTACAAAGACTTTAATGTTTGTGAATATAAAAAATATAATTTTTTATGCCATTAGAAATTATAAATTTATTAATATGGTTGTGAAATTATATATATTACTTAGTAGTTAATAGTAAAAAAAAAAAAGAGAGGAGCTTTGGTGGGCTTAGCCCGCCAGCCCGCGGTGTGGAGCTCTGCTGTACCTCGAGTTTTAATGCAATTACTACTATTTTCTATTCAATTCTCTTTATTCCTATTCTAAGATATTCGTTGCACTTCAACTTGATGAATGTGATGATCCGTGATACTCATTATCATTCTCACCTATGAACTCGCGTGATTGACAACCACTTCCATTCTACCTTAGACCTGGCGCGTATCTCTTGGATTCCTTAATCAGAATCTTTGTGGTATAAGCTAGAATTGATGGCGGCATTCATGGGAATCCGAAAAGTCTAACCTTGTTTGTGGTATTTCGAGTAGGATTTCGGGATTGAATGACTGTGACGAGCTTCAAACTCCTGAAGGCTGGGCGTTAGTGACAGACGCAAAAGAATCACTGGATTCTACTCCAACCTGATTGAGAACCGACAGATGATTAGCCGTGCTGTGACAGAGCATTTGGACCTTTTTCACTGAGAGGATGGGATGTAGCCATTGACAACGGTGATGCCCTACATACAGCTTGCCATGGAAAGGAGTAAGAAGGATTGGATGGATGTAATAAGAAAGTAGAGATTCGGAAGGAACACAGCACCTCCATGCACCTATCTGAAATCCTCACCATTGGATTACATGAGTAACTTTATCTTTATTTCCTGTTTATTTTATTTATCTTTTGAATATCTAATTCAATCACATTTGAATCCGCCTGACTGGGATTTACAAGATGACCATAGCTTGCTTCATACCAACAATCTCTGTGGGATCGACCCTTACTCACGTAAGGTTTATTTCTTGGACGACCCAGTACACTTGCTGGTTAGTTGAGCGAAGTTGTGAAAAGAAAATGCTGAGTTAATAGATGCACATACCAAAGAGCCATTATTGATGATCACAATTTTGTCCACCACCTGTACGCTCTGATGATCCGAAGAGATGCGAGCGGGATCTATTGCCACCGACCTTACATCTAAGCGCAAGCGGGACGAACCACCGCCCTTACGCCGTCGCCGCTACCTCGACAGCCGTGATCCAACCACAGCCCCTGCCAGGCGCATAGTGTCTCATAATCTCAATATAAAATAGTAGTCCAGTGCTTTTTCAAAAATATTTTCAACACATCAATCAGGCTCAATATCTTACTTCAAAATCATTCTTGGCCTATTTACTGTTAAATAACAACCATATTCAATTTACATCTTGCCAAGAATAACTTTTTGAAACGGAGCCACTTTCCACGTCTTTCCAACACTTCCAAACAATCTCAAAACCATGCCAAATTCAGAATCATCTTTCAAAAGACTCAAAATCATTCATTTTCTAAATCAGCATTTTGGTCATAAAATCCCTCAGCGGAGTCTCAAGACTTCAGGGGAGAATAACCTAACTCATTTCTTAAATTCATTGAAAACCTGTAAAACCTTAACTTCTCGATTTAAATAAATAAAATTAAATTTAAACCAAAATTAAGTCATATGTCCAGATATTCCGAACCAATTTCAAAACCAACTTACTTAGAGCAAAACCAAGTCATTTAAACTGAAAACCAATTTCTGTTTCATTCTTAAATCTGTTTTGAAAAGCTTGGGTATTGTTTCAATTTTACTAAATCAAAGTTCGAGATAATACTTTAAACTTTTTCCAAAAAGTCGTAAAGTGAAATAGATTAATTGAAAACCAGGTTTCTTTTATATCCATTAAAACCCCTCCAGATATGTTTACTTAAATTAAATTCCAAAACATAAAAATTTTCATATTTAAATTGATTCTTAAGGCATAATTCCTTTCTTATTAATTACATCCAAAATATAAAAATTTTCTTAATAAAGCAAGTTCAAATATAATTTATTTATCAAACATTTAATTCAAAGTATAATTCATTATTTTCAAAATAATGTTTCAATCAAAATCTCAGATTTTATAGAAATTTTGGCAGCATCTCCCCTAAAACTTGGACTTTGCCACCCTTTTCGGGTCCCAACCAAACCAATCCTCAACTCTTTTTACAAGGGAATCAAGACCAAATCAATTTCCAATAAGAGAAATTCAGACTTTAATTACTAAAATCCTTTCAATTCAAAACAACCAGAAACCTCTATTTTGAACAAAATCATACATTATTTCAATCAAACCAGCAATCATATTCATCCAATACAAATCAGACAATTCATAAGACTTACATAATCACCAGAATTGTATTTCGCACATCATATCTATTTATAACAATTTCAATTTAAAATAAATTAGTTTGTATAAAAATCCCATACCTCAAAACGCAAAACTATAGCACAAACGCCTCACTGAGTCCTTTTCGCCTTAACTCGAAATCACCGGCAACCAAAACCTCGACTCCAAGCCACTTTAACAATAACCATAGCAACACTAATCGCAACATACAATAATCAGGACTCAACCCCACATTATCAAAACTCATATTCATTAACCAAATACAACAGAATACTAACGCGAGGCTTTCCGAAACATAAATACTTATTGAACTGGTGAAACGAAGCAGCCGTGAACTCCGAGCACGTCACGCAAACATCGATACACAACCCTACGATTGATAACGCCACAACACCTTAGCCTAAATTATCAGAACAATAATCTAAAGGACTTTCAAATAAAAAAGGCTTACCAAAACGAGAAAGAAACAGCTGAACCAAAATAGCAACGGTCTCCGAGCCGGTTCGGTGGCAGCTTGGCAGCCACCTCAAGCGGCAGCAACGACAAATTCTGATCACGACAACTGAAACCAACATGCAGTGACTATAGTATTCTCGGAATTCAAAAGGACAGAGGCTAATGACAAGACCCTTATCGGCAGTGGTTTTTCAGTGACAGAAACAGCCAAAAGCTTCGGCAGTGGTTTCAGCAGCCACAACGACTTCTCCGGTGACCATACACAGCGGACTCCAACCACAGCGGCAACTAGGAGGCCGGCGGCCATGGCAGCAGCAAGGGAGGCAGAACAGCCCACCACCATCGCACATCACCCTCTCTGCAAGCTTCCTTGTGAGCGTTCTTCTTCCGTTCGCGCCTCCAACGGCACCGGCGAAGGCACCTTCTGTGGCAGCAGCAAGGAGGCCCGCGTCGATGACACAGGCGGCGATGACTTCTCTGATCGCTCTCTCTCTCTCTCTCCCTGCTATGTAAAACTCTGATTTCTCTCTCTCTCTCTGTGCTTGCCGGCAGTGGTAAGGTGGCGGCGACAAACCCTAGCAGTGGCGGCGGCACAGCGTGAACCCTCCTTGCGAGGTCTTCCCATCAGTCTCTTCCCCTCTCGTCTCAGCCCTGATCTGTGATGGAGACGACCCCACGAACAACGGCGGCGACCTCAACTAGGCAGGACGCGATGGCAGAACGGTCCCCTGCGTGCAGTAGCTCGGTGTCTCCTTCAGAGGCATCGGCGGTGGTGGCGAGACCCAGTGGCGCCGGCGGACATCTCCCTTTCTCCCCTTCCCTCTGCCGTTTCTTTCCATTTTCTTCTAACCATTTTCCCTTTCTTTTCACTATGTGCATGTGTATGTTACTGATGGGGGTTGGGGTGGTGGCTGCTGGGTTTGGGGAATTAGGGTTTCACTATTTTAAAAATTAGGGTTAGGGTAAAGTTAAGGGTAGTTTTGTAATTTCATTTAAAAATGGGAATAATATAGTAATTGAAACCCAATTTAAATCCAACACTATATATAGAAGATACTATTTGTTCATCAATTTCACAAATTACATTCAATAAAATGTCCAAATTCAAAAATTAGAAATAATATAATTAATTACTTTATTTTCCAAAATAGTAGTATTAGTATTTTAAAATATTAATTATTTAGTCCAAATCATATAAAATTCTTATTATTTCATAACTATCAACTTTATAACTTAAATATAGAAAATAATTCAATAATCATAAAATTAAATGAAACTCTGATTTAAATAGCCAAACCTCATTATTTTTGGATTTCTAAAACTTTAAATCATAAATAGAAAAATAATCTAGAAGTATAGAGTTTGGATAAAAATCTTAATTTATTTCAAATCTAATTAATCAAAATTGCTTTAAATTATTTTTAATAAAATGATTTCCCGAAAATAAACTGTAAATAAATATATGATTTGAGATTAGTTCAAAATATGGCTTTTCAAAAGTCTTAGATCTTGCAATGATGCTTGTTACATTGGTGATAATCGTTTCTTTTGTAAGCTTGCAATTGCAATGGCTGCTTCTCCTAGGATGATACCAGCTTCTGTGGGGGATGGAGAACCAGATCCTATGGAAGATGCAATGCAAGATGATGAGGATTTACGGAGCATTCCAATTGGACAAAGTAGCCCCTCAAGTTCCGCAGTGCAGCAATATTCGCCTAACTTTCGACTTTAAACTTGGAGGTCATAGCGCAGTAAGGTTTTTTGAGCGTAGAATCTGAATTTGGAGGGCAGATATTCTCATGATATTTTGGCTCTAACTGAGTTCCAAGATAGATAACAATTTCAAAGTAATAAAGAGGAAGTTTTCCTTAGTGTCAAAGAATCATAGCATCAGTCGTAAGGTTGAGTATAGAGTGTTGGAGTCAGATCACATGAAGTACTTTGGAAAGTATAAGGATTTTAGAAAAGGTTGCAATATAATTGGTTGATTTAGATCACTCTTTGACAGTGAAAAGGCACTTTAGAGGTCAAAAAGTATAATGGACCTCATATATGTCTGGCTATAGAGATTTTTAGTAATATGGTCATCCAGAAGCATACCCTATGGCCTCCTAATGCTAGTAATACATAGGTCAGGTCAGCTACATAATAGTAAAAAAGATGATTAAGAATCTATAATAGAATTAGATAATCAACAAATTTCTCGACTAAATTTTAATAACAAATTTGTAACCTTTTGGAAAAATGAACATTATATAACTTAATTCATAATCATTTAGTAAATTTTTCTTTCCAATCAAGTGATAAAAACCTTTTCCTAAAAGTTAAAATCCAATCATGTCATTACATGCAAAATTCAATCTTAGTGTCTCCACCACACCATACCCTACTCTAACTTTATCTATAGAAACCAAATTTCAAAAACACTATCAATAGCATTCTAAATTTAACTATGATCAACAATTATAAATCACTACTATCACTAACATTTCTAATTTAAAAACTCTAACCAACAATTTCAAATCACCACTCTAACTAACATTTCTAGTCAATAATTCTAAGTCACTATGGATCACTGACATTTATAATCTAACATGAAGAAAAGAAATTTGAGTACTGGCCTCCTCAGTGATGTTACCAATAATATGGATAACTCCATCTACTCGGTAGAGACGATCCATCTACTCCCCTTTGAACTCTCTTAGGTGTGTTGGGTATGGAGGAGTGACTTTAAATCGTTTGAACTGAAAACAAATATAAGAACTGAAAATTTATTAGCCGTTTAATTAGAATAAAATAATAATTTAATTATTCAAAATAGGTTTAAAAATTTAAAAATATTAATTTGAAAATTTAAAGGTGAGAATTAGATTCAGCAGATTTTTTCGAGTAGGAAAAATGTAATTTTCTGCAGAAAAATGTGTGAAAACACATACCAGTAATTTAGCCGACAGTACCGTCTTAAGTCTGTTTGGTACTGCATATGAGAAAATAAAAACTGGAGAAATACTTAGAGAAATATTTGTGATAGAAAACCGGTCAGTTATTTTAAAAGTTTTGCCCCGAGGTTGGGCCAAAATAAACCAAAACTCAATCGGCCCAAGTTGGATCCAAGCCCAACATATATATGTCTCATTAAGAGGCAATTCAGCTTCATTTCATACACACAAGGAGAAGGAGCAGCTGAGAAGTGGAAGGAAAAACACAAACCCTTACCACTATTTATCATCTTCTTCTTTGGATTATAACTTTTGATCTGGAGTTTCGATTGACGTATTGTTTATGGCCACGCAAAGCTCTCATTGAGCTCTTTGATTCTAACCGAACAAAGTGGTAAGAAATTTAAAACCTATGCTCCAATTCTCTGTCCTAACATAATTTTGAGTTTTAATTTTAGAAAATTTAGATTCTTCATGATTTTGTTATTTAGGTGTAATCTAGCATTGGGTTGTTATTGGGTTTTGCCCTAAACATCATTGGGCAAGGTAAGGATTCTCTAAATCCTTGTAGTTTGTCAATTTTATGAACCCTAGTATTGATTATGATGAATTATATGATATTAGATTGAAAATTGGTGTTTATTGAAATTGAATTTGGTAATTGGATTGATTGGTATTGAACCTTGGTGGCTGAAACTTTTTGAAATTGGTTGGAGGCTTGAGAAGCTTGTGAAAAAAAGGCTTTTGTGGTGTTTTGAGCTTGGGAGGAAATTGACCAAAGTATGGTGATGAACGGATAATTTATACGCTTTTTGGCATTGTTTTTAGTATGTTTTTAGTATATTTTAGTTAGTTTTTATTACATTTTTATTAGTTTTTAGTTAAAATTCACTTTTCTAGGCTTTACTATGAGTTTGTGTGTTTTTCTATGGTTTCAGGTATTTTCTGGCTGAAATTGAGGGATCTGAGCAAAAATCTGATTCAGAGGCTGAAAAGGACTGCAGATGCTGTTGGATTCTGACCTCCTTGCACTCGAAGTAGATTTTCTGGAGCTACAGAAGCGCAATTGGTGCGCTCTCAATTGAGTTGGAAAGTAGACATCCTGGGCTTTCCAGCAATGTATAATAGTCCATACTTTGCCCGAGATTTGATGGCCCAAACCGGCATTGCAAATCAGCTTCAGAATTCTCGGCGTTTAACGCCGGAACTGGCACAAAAATTGGAGTTAAACGCCCAAACTGGCATAAAAGCTGGCGTTTAACTCCAGAAAAAGTCTCTACACATGAAAGCTTCAATGCTCAGCCCAAGCACACACCAAGTGGACCCCGGAAGTGGACTTTTACGTTATTTACTCATTTTTGTATACCCTAGGTTACTAGTTCACTATTAATAGGATCTTTTGACATTGTATCTTTACCTTATGACACTTTACACGTTTGTCATTGTATCTTCTACGGCATGAGTCTCTAAACCCCATGGTTGGGGGTGAGGAGCTCTGCTGTATCTTGATAGATTAATGCAATTACTACTATTTTTCATTCAATCATGCTTGCTTCCATTCTAAGATATTACTTGTTCCTAAACCTGATGAATGTGATGATCCGTGACACTCATCATCATTCTCAACTATGAACGTGTGCCTGACAACCACATCCGTTCTACCTTAGATTGAGTAGATATCTCTTGGATTCCTTAATCAAAATCTTCGTGGTATAAGCTAGAATTGATGGCGGCATTCAAGAGAATCCGGAAGGTCTAAACCTTGTCTGTGGTATTCTGAGTAGGATTCAAGGATTGAATGACTGTGATGAGCTTCAAACTCCTGAGAGCTGGGCGTTAATGACAGACGCAAAAGAATCACTGGATTCTATTCCAACCCGATTGAGAATCGACAAATGATTAGCCGTGCTGTGATAGAGCACGTTGAACATTTTCACTGAGAGGATGGGAGATAGCCATTGACAACAGTGAAACCCTACATACAGCTTGCCATGGAAGGAGCCTAGCGTGCTTGAAGAAGAAGACAGTAGGAAAGCAGAGGTTCAGAAGATAGAGCATCTCCAAAACCTCAACCTGTTCCCCATTACTGCAAGACAAGTACTTATTTCATGTTCTTTTGCTTTTTACAATCAACCCTGATAATTATTGTTATCCTGACTAAGAGTTACAAGATAACCATAGGTTGCTTCAAGCCGACAATCTCCGTGGGATCGACCCTTACTCACGTAAGGTATTACTTGGACGACCCAGTGCACTTGCTGGTTAGTTGTGCGGGATTGCAAAAGTGTGATTGCAATTTCGTGCACCAAGTTTTTGGTGCCGTTGCCGAGGATTGTTCGAGTTCGGACAACTGACGGTTTATCTTGTTGCTTAGATTAGGACTGTTTTATTTTTGTTGGTTTAGAGTCTTTTATTTGAGTTTAGTTTCATATTCTAAGTTTGGTGTCTTCTTTATGTTTTCCTTTAAGTTTTCGAAAATTTGTGTCTGATTTTCTAAAAATTTTAAGTTTGGTGTCATTTTGTTGTTTTTCTCTTTCCTCATTTCAAAAATTGATTCTTTTTCAAAATAATTTTTAATCATATCTTTTCAATTGCTAACTCCAAAATATTTTTATTTATTAACTAATTGATTTAGTTTTCAATCTGTTTTGATCTTATTTTTTTAGTTTTCGAAATTTTATTTTATTTTATTTTAAATTTTTTTGGTCACCTTTAAAAAAAATTACTTTACTTGTGAATCCATATCATATTCCCTTTCTCCATCATGGACCTAAGTGGAATTGAACAGTCCAGAAGGACTCTGAGGTCATATGTTAACCCCATTACAACTGCATATGGGAGTAGCATCTGTATACCTCCCATTAAAGCAATGAGCTTTGAGCTAAATCCTTAACTCATTATCATGGTGCAGCAAAATTGCCAGTATTCCGGTCTTCCACAGGAAGAACCTACTGAGTTTCCGGCACAATTCTTACAACTTGCTGACACAGTACGTGATAAAGAGGTGGATCAGGATGTCTACAGATTATTACTGTTTCCATTTGCTGTAAAAGATCAAGCTAAGAGGTGGTTGAATAACTAACCTACAGCAAGCATAAAGACATGGAAACAGTTATCAGACAAATTCCTGAATCAATTTTACCCTCCAAAAAGGATGACACAGCTAAGGCTGGACATCCAAGGCTTTAAACAAGAGGATAATGAATCCCTTTATAATGCCTGGGAGAGGTATAGAGGTATGCTAAGAAAATGCCCCTCTGAAATGTTTTCAGAGTGGGTACAGCTGGACATCTTCTACTATGGGCTTACAGAAAAAGCTCAGATGTCTTTAGATCACTCAGCTGGTGGATCTATACATATGAGGAAGACGATTGAAGAGGCTCAAGAGCTTATAGATACTGTTGCTAGAAATCAATATTTGTACTCTAGCAATGAGTCCTCTACAAAAGAAGAAGTTATGGCAGTAGCCACTGATCCTAATCCTCAAGAACAGATGGTTGAGCTTAATTAGCAACTACACCTGATGACAAAACAGTTAGCAGAATTTAAAGAGATGCTCCAAGAAACTAAAATTGCTAACAAGAACATAGAATCGCAGTTGAATCAGGCAAAACAGCAACTATCTAAACAGATAACAGAAGAATGCCAAAAACAATAACTATTTAAACAAATAACAGAAGAATGCCAAGCAGTTCAACTGAGAAGTGGGAAGACATTGAATAACACTGCTCAAAGTAGCAAAAAGCCAAGAAAGGAACAATTGACAGAGGATAACCAAACACTGCTCAAAATCCCTCTGAGGACAGTAAGAGCCCAGAGAGGAATACTCCTGGCGTTCAAACGCCAGAAAGGGGGGGGGGAAGCTGGCGTTAAACGCCCATTCCCTGCCCAGTTCTGGCGTTCAAACGCTAGAAAAAGGGGAAAATTTGGCGTTAAACGCCCATTCTTCACCCAATCCTGGCGTTCAAACGCCAATGAGGAATCAGACACCTGAGAGTGCTGATAGT
>NC_029780.3:26793166-26794042 GCF_000817695.3 Arachis duranensis | reverse complement strand
TGGTTCCTACAAGAACAGTTACAGGGTGGCGTATGTGTATTGACTACAGAAGGCTCAATACAGCCACCAGAAAGGATCATTTTCCTTTACCATTCATAGACCAAATGCTAGAAAGACTAGCTGGTCATGATTATTACTGCTTTTTGGATGGCTATTCAGGTTACAACCAAATTGCAGTAGATCCTCAGGACCAAGAGAAAACAGCATTTACTTGCCCTTCTGGCGTGTTTGCCTATAGGAGAATGCCTTTTGGTCTGTGTAATGCTCCTGCAACTTTTCAGAGATGCATGCTATCCATCTTCTCTGATATGGTGGAGAAATTCCTGGAAGTTTTCATGGATGACTTCTCAGTATATGGAGACTCATTCAGCTCCTGTCTTAACCACCTAGCACTTGTTCTGAAAAGGTGCCAAGAGACTAACCTGGTTTTAAACTGGGAGAAATGTCACTTTAGGACAAGCAACAATTTAAGTATTTGGCACTGATGAGCGGATAATTTATACGCTTTTTGGCATTGTTTTTAGTATGTTTTTAGTATGATTTAGTTAGTTTTTAGTATATTTTTAGTAGTTTTTAGTTAAAATTCACTTTTCTGGACTTTACTATGAGTTTGTGTGTTTTTCTGTGATTTCAGGTATTTTCTGGCTGAAATTGAGGGACCTGAGCAAAAATCTGATTCAGAGACGGAAAAGGACTGCAGATGCTGTTGGATTCTGACCTCCCTCCACTCGAAGTGGATTTTCTGGAGCTACAGAAGCCCAATTGGCGCGCTCTCAACGGCGTTAGAAAGTAGACATCTTGGGCTTTCCAGCAATGTATAATAGTCCATACTTTTCCCGAGATTTGATGGCCCAAACCGGCGTTGCAAATCAGCTT
>NC_029780.3:26791585-26793113 GCF_000817695.3 Arachis duranensis | reverse complement strand
AGCGTTAAACGCCGGAACTGGCACAAGAATGGGAGTTAAACGCCCAAACTGGCATAAAAGCTGGCGTTTAACTCCAAGAAGAGTCTCTACAAGAAAATACTTCAATGCTCAGCCCAAGCACACACCAAGTAGGCCCGGAAGTGGATTTTTCTGTCATTTACTCATTTCTGTAAACCCTAGGTTACTAGTTCACTATTAATAGGATCTTTTGACATTATATCTGGACCGAATGACACTTTACACGTTTCTTTGTGTACTTTCCACGGCATGAGTCTCTAAACCCCATGGTTGGGGGTGAGGAGCTCTGCTGAAGAAGAAGACAGTAGGAAAGCAGAGATTCAGAAGATGGAGCATCTCCAAAACCTCAACCTATTCTCTATCACTGCAAAACAAGTACTTATTTCATGTTCTTTTACTTTTCACAATCAATCCTGATAATTTCTGATATCCTGACTAAGATTTACAAGATAACCATAGCTTGCTTCAAGCCGACAATCTCCGTGGGATCGACCCTTACTCACGTAAGGTATTACTTGGACGACCCAGTGCACTTGCTGGTTAGTTGTGCGGGGTTGCAAAAGTGTGATTGCAATTTCGTGGACCAGGCACAAAATTTCAAGCAAGGGAATAGAGGTGGATAAGGCAAAGGTAGAGGTAATTGAAAAATTACCACCACCTACCAATGTTAAGGCAATCAGAAGCTTTCTGGGGCATGTAGGATTCTACAGAAGGTTTATAAAGGATTTTTCAAAAATTACAAAACCTCTGAGCAACCTGCTAGCTGCTGACACACCATTTGTGTTTGACACACAGTGTCTGCAGGCATTTGAGACCCTGAAAGCCAAGCTGGTCACAGCACCAGTCATCTCTGTACCAGACTGGACATTACCATTCGAATTAATGTGTGATGCCAGTGACCATGCCATTGGTGCAGTGTTGAGACAGAGGCATAACAAGCTTCTGCACGTCATTTATTATGCCAGCCATGTTCTAAATGATGCACAGAAGAATTACACAACCACAGAAAAAGAGTTACTTGCAGTGGTCTATGCCATTGCCAAGTTTAGATCCTATCTAGTGGGATCAAAGGTGATTGTGTACACTGACCATGCTGCTCTTAAGTACTTACTCACAAAGCAGGATTCAAAACCCAGGCTCAAAAGATGGGTGTTACTTCTGCAAGAGTTTGATATAGAAATAAGAGACAGAAAAGGGACAGAGAACCAAGTAGCTGATCATCTGTCCCGAATAGAACCAGTAGTTGGGGCGTCCCTCCCTTCTACTGAGATCTCTGAGACTTTCCCAGATGAGTAACTTTTTGCCATTCAGGAAGCTCCATGGTTTGCAGATATTGCAAATTACAAAGCTGTGAGGTTCATACCCCAGGAGTACAGCAGGGTGCAAAGAAAGAAATTAATTTCAGATGCCAAGTACTACCTATGGATGAGCCATATCTCTTTAAGAGATGTGCAGACGGAATGATCCGCAGATGTGTACCCAGAGAAGAAGCACAAAGGATCCTATGGCA
>NC_029780.3:26788808-26791330 GCF_000817695.3 Arachis duranensis | reverse complement strand
AGAAATTCCTCCAGAAACACATCTTCAACAGGTTTGGTGTTTCCAGAGTACTAATCAGTGATGGGGGCACTCATTTATGCAATAAACAGCTGTACTCTGCTATGGTCCAATATGGAATTAGCCACAAAGTGGCAACCCCATATCATCCACAGACAAATGGGCAATCTGAAGTCTCTAACAGAGAGCTAAAAAGAATTATAGAATGGACTGTAATTGCCCGTAGAAAGGATTGGGCAAAGAGCTTGGATGATGTTCTGTGGGCATACAGAACAGCATTCAAGACTCCAATAGGAACCTCTCCATACCAACTTGTGTATGGCAAGGCCTATCATCTGCCTGTGGAACTGGAACATAAAGCCTACTGGGCAACCAGATTCTTAAACCTGGATGCTAAGTTAGCTGGTGAAAAAAGATTGCTCCAGCTGAATGAGCTAGATGAATTTAGACTCAGTGCCTTTGAAAATGCAAAAATTTATAAGGAAAAGGCAAAGAAGTGGCATGACAAGAAGTTGTCATCCAGAGTCTTTGAGCCAGGACAAAAAGTTCTGCTCTTCAACTCTAGGCTCAGACTGTTCCTAGGAAAACTTAAATCCCGGTGGAGGGGTCCGTATGTGATTACAAAAGTGTCACCATATGGATATGTTGAGCTTCAGGATACTGATTCTGACAAAAAGTTCATTGTTTATGGACAGAGGATCAAGCATTATCTTGAAAGCAATTTTGAGCAAGAATGCTCAAAACTAAGGCTTGAATGATTCTCAGTGAAGGTCCAGCTAAAGACATTAAAGAAGCGCTTGCTGGGAGGCAACCCAGTCATTAGCAGGTTATCTGTTTTGTTTAATCAAAGTTTGATACATATTCTCAAAGGGCAATCATCAAAATTGAAGGAATTCACAGAGTTACAGAAGGATTCAGTGCAAAAAGCAGAGAAAAAGAGCTTGCTGGAAAAAAAATGCCAGTAAGGGGTACTTTGGGCGTTAAACGCCAGAATGGGCACCATTCTGGGTGTTTAACGCCAGGTGTGCAGCATCCTGGGCGTTTAGCAAAACGCCTAGTAATGAAGGGGTTTCTGGCGTTAAACACCCAAATTGGCCAACATTTGGGCGTTAAACGCCAGAATGGATACCATTCTGGGCATTTAACGCTAGAAAGGTGGGAGACAGAGATTTTGCTTTCCACTTAAATTTTTTTCAAACTTTCTTGTTTTAATCCATAATTTTCTACAATAATACATTTCAAACTTTCATCATTCACCTTCAAATTTTCAAATTTAAAATCATTCTTCAAATCTCTTTCAAATCCTTTCCAAATCTTCAAAAAACTCAAATATCTCTCAATTTCTTCCCATATCTTCTCAAATCTCCTTCAAAATTTTCGAACTCTATCTCCCTTCCTTATAAATATATGTTCGGCCACACCTTCCTTCCCCACCATTCGAATTTGCTCTCCTCCTCTCTCTCCTCTTTCCTTTCTTTTGCTTGAGGACAAGCAAACCTCTAAGTTTGGTGTGTTTTTCCGTGATCACTAAGTTAAGGCTCATCAAGATCATGGCCCCCAAAGGAAAATAAACCAACTTAAGAGGCAAGAAAGAGAATGCTCCAAAAGACCTTTAGAGTCAAGAGAAGTTCTTAACCAAAGAACATGCAGACCATTACCACAAAATAATGGGTCTAAGGTCAGTGATCCCAGAAGTTAAATTTGATCTGAAAGAAGATGAATATCCGGAGATCCAAGAGAAAATTCGAAACAGAGGATGGGAAGTTTTAACCAACCCTGAGACAAAGGTTGGGAGAAATATGGTTCAGAAATTTTACTCAAATCTGTGGCTGACAGATAAGCAGAGAATGACTGGAACCGCTTTTCATACCTACAGAACCATGGTCAGAGGGAAAATTATTTACTTCCATCTGGATAAAATAAGAGAGGTCTTCAAATTACCTCAACTACAAGATGATCCTGAATCCTTTAATAGGAGAATGGTGAGAGTAGATAAGGGGTTGGATCAAGTTCTAGAGGATATATGCCACCCTGGAACCAAGTGGATGACCAATTCAAAAGGTGTCCCAAACCAACTCAAGAGGGGAGATCTCAAACCAGTTGCAAGAGGCTGGTTGGACTTCATAGGGCGTTCTATCTTGCCCACTAGTAACCGTTCTGAGGTTACTATCAAGAGAGCGGTGATGATTCATTGTATTATGCTGGGAAAAGAAGTGGAGATTCATCATCTGATTGCTTGTGAGATTTACACAATTGCAAACAAGAACTCCACTGAAGCCAAACTGGCTTACCCAAGCTTAATCTCTTTGCTATGTAAAGATGCTGGGGTGAGGATGGGATTAGATGAATTCATCCCAATTGAGCACCCAATCACCAAGAGGTCAATGGAAGGACAAATGCAAGATAACTCTATCAAAAGGAGGGAGCAGAAGTTCCTCCCTGAACTTCCTGAAATTGACTACTGAACTCGTCTAGAAGCATCTGTTGCCAAGCTACAAGAAGCTATGGAACAAATTAAGGAAAAA
>NC_029780.3:26783819-26788588 GCF_000817695.3 Arachis duranensis | reverse complement strand
ATTTTCTATTACTATTAGTCTTATCTTATATCTATTTTTGAGTCTTGTTCTTAATTCATGATTAATAAAATTTAAGGTTCATGTCTTAAAGTTATGAATGTCCTATGAATCCATCACCTCTCTTAAATGAAAAATGCTTTAATCACAAAAGAACAAGAAGTACAAGATTTCGAATTCATCTTTGAAACTAGTTGAATTAGTTTGATGTGGTGACAATACTATTTGTTTTCTGAATGAATGCTTGAACAGTGCATATGTCTTTTGAATTTGTTGTTTAAAGAATATTAAAATTGTTGGCTCTTGAAAGAATGATGGAAAAGGAGAAATGTTATTGAGGATCTGAAAAATCATCAAATTGATTCTTGAAGCAAGAAAAAGCAGTGAATGCAAAATTGAAAAAAATATAATAATAAAGTTGTGATCCAAGGCAAAAAGAGTGTGCTTAAGAACCCTGGACACCTCTAATTGGGGACTTTAGCAAAGCTGAGTCACAATCTGAAAAGGTTCACCCAAGTATGTGTCTGTGGCATATATGTATCCGGTGGTAATACTGGAAGACAGAGTGCTTTGGGCCACAACCAAGACTCATAAAGTAGCTAGGTTCAAGAATCATCATACTTAACTAGGAGAATCAATAACACTATCTGAGTTCTGAGTTCCTATAGATGCCAATCATTCTAAACTTCAAAGAATAAAGTGAGATGCCAAAACTGTTCAGAAGCAAGAAATTGAGGGACCTGAGCAAAAATCTGATTCAGAGGCTGAAAAGGACTGTAGATGCTGTTGGATTCTGACCTCCCTGCACTCGAAGTGGATTTTCTGGAGCTACAGAAGCGCAATTAGCGCGTTCTCAATTGAGTTGGAAAGTAGACATCCTGGGCTTTCTAGCAATGTATAATAGTCCATACTTTGCCCGAGATTTGATGGCCCAAACTGGCGTTGCAAATCAGCTTCAGAATTCCCGGCGTTTAACGCCGGAACTGGCACAAAAATTGGAGTTAAACGCCCAAACTGGCATGAAAGCTGACGTTTAACTCCAGAAAAAGTCTCTACACATGAAAGCTTCAATGCTCAACCCAAGCACACACCAAGTGGACCCCGGAAGTGGATTTTTACGTCATTTACTCATTTTTGTATACCCTAGGTTACTAGTTCACTATTAATAGGATCTTTTGACATTGTATCTTTACCTTATGACACTTTACACGTTTGTCATTGTATCTTCTATGGCATGAGTCTCTAAACCCCATGGTTGGGGGTGAGGAGCTCTGCTGTGTCTTGATGGATTAATGCAATTACTACTGTTTTTCATTCAATCATGCTTGCTTCCGTTCTAAGATATCACTTGTTCCTAAACCTGATGAATGTGATGATCCGTGACACTTATCATCATTCTCAACTATGAACGTGTGCCTGACAACCACATCCGTTCTACCTTAGATTGAGTAGATATCTCTTGGATTCCTTAATCAAAATTTTCATGGTATAAGCTAGAATTGATGGCGGCATTCAAGAGAATCCGGAAGGTCTAAACCTTGTCTGTGGTATTCTGAGTAGGATTCAAGGATTGAATGACTGTGATGAGCTTCAAACTCCTGAGGGTTGGGCGTTAGTGACAGACGCAAAAGAATCACTGGATTCTATTCCAACCCGATTGAGAACCAATAGATGATTAGCCGTGCTGTGACAGAGCGCGTTGAACATTTTCACTGAGAAGATGGGAGGTAGCCATTGACAACGGTGAAACCCTACATACAGCTTGCCATGGAAGGAGCCTAGCGTGCTTGAAGAAGAAGATAGTAGGAAAGCAGAGGTTCAGAAGATAAAGCATCTCCAAAACCTTAACCTGTTCCCCATTACTGCAAAACAAGTACTTATTTCATGTTCTTTTGCTTTTTACAATCAACCCTGATAATTATTGATATCCTGACTAAGAGTTACAAGATAACCATAGCTTGCTTCAAGCCGACAATCTTCGTGGGATTGACCCTTACTCACGTAAGGTATTACTTGGACGACCCAGTGCACTTGCTGGTTAGTTGTGCGGGATTGCAAAAGTGTGATTGCAATTTCGTGCACCATATGGTTTTGTTTTTCTTTAGATAATATGTAATGTTGTGTGAAACTTAGGCTAGTGGCCCTTAAGATAGGTTTGAGTTGTATGATTTGGTGGTTTGAATATGTGTAATATGTATGATTAATTTAAGGAAAATTTGATACGGTGCGCAAATAAATATGGTGTATAATGATGGCGGTGATAAGTATTGGTGAATTTAGGCCGGAGGCCGTGACCGGATAAGTCCGGTAAGTATGATGTATTTAAATGTGTAGAAATAAGTTAAATGAATGAGCTATGCTATGATGCTATGGAGTGAATGATAATTATTGGTTTTAATGATGTTTGATATTGAGATTGATTATTGGTGAGAAAGATTGGGTCAGAGGCTGTGATTGGATAAGCTCGGGTGCTTGTGATATAGTTGAATACGTAAAATTGATGATTGTTAGAATTGTGAATGATAAATATTAGTGTTGATGAGGATTAATAGGAATTGATTATTATTGATGTTTGGAAATGTGAAAGTTGTTGGTAATGAAGGATAATGGTAACTTGTGTGAGAGGCAAAGTAAATTAGGTTTAAATAGTTGAAAAATAATTAAAGAGTAGTGGATAATATATAGAAGTGTATAGTATTGATATTGGCATGGTAAAATTGTGTTTTGGATTGAGAGTTTTGGAACTAGAGGATTTTGGCAAATTTAGTAAAAACATGTTTTTGAACCAACTTTGACGGGTCATAATTTGGTTTCCAGAACCCCAAATTTTGTAAAACTTAATTTGAATGAAAATTGGATCCGTATAGTTTATGTCATTCAAATAACAGATGAAAAATAATTTTTAACAAAAAAGTTATTCACGTTTAAAGTTTGGTGTAAAAATCTAAAAATTCTGTAGCAAAACAGCTTTTTGGAAAAATTTACATTTGTGCATACACGGGAGAATACGAGAGAAATGCGAGAGAAATGCTTAAAAACACAAAAATATATTATATACATGACCATCCTAAATCTTCAAAAATGTGGATAGTGGTGTTATCCTGCTTCCAGTTTGACTTGTGATTAAAACCCGAGCAAGGATGGTGGTGAAATCTCGCTTGTTCGTGGTTCTCTCTCTGTTGGTGTAGTGCATCGGGCACTATATCCCAAGAGTGTGGGAGCACTATATACATCGAGAAGTGTGGTGGGCACTATATCCCAAGAGTGTGAAAGTAAAATAGAGAGACGATATCTGGGTTAGCTATCGAATGTGTCGGGTTTTGGCAATATAACTGATGAGCGGATATTTTATACGCTTTTTGGGGGTAATTTCATGTAGATTTAAGTATGTTTTAGTTAGCTTTTAGTATATTTTTATTAGTTTTTAGGCAAAAATCATATTTCTGGACTTTACTATGAGTTTGTGTGCTTTTTTGTAATTTCAGGTATTTTCTGGCTGAAATTGAGGGAGCTGAGCAAAAATCTGATTCAGGCTGAAAAAGGACTGCTGATGCTGTTGGATTCTGATCTCCCTGCACTCGAAATGGATTTTTTGGAGCTACAGGAGTCCAATTGGCACACTCAATTGGGTTGGAAAGTAGACATCCAGGGCTTTCCAGTAATATATAATAGTTCATACTTTGCTCGAAGATAGATGACGTAAACTGGCGTTTAACGCCAGTTCCATGTTGCAGTCTGGCGTTCAGCGCCAGAAACAGGTTACAACCTGGCGTTCAACTTCAGAAACAGCCCAGGCACGTGAGAAGCTTAAGTCTCAGCTCCAGCACACACCAAGTGGGCCCTAGAAGTGGATTTCTGCACTATCCATCCTAGTTGACTCATTTTCTGTAAATCTAGATTACTAGTCTAATATTTAAACAACTTTTAGAGACTTATTTTGTATCTCATGACATTTTTAGATCTAAACTTTGTGCTTTTTGACGGCATGAGTCTCTAAACCCCATTGTTGGGGGTGAGGAGCTCTGCAGCGTCTCGATGAATTAATGCAATTATTTCTGTTTTCTATTCAAACACGCTTGTTCCTATCTAAGATGTTCATTCGCGCTTCACTATGAAGAAGGTGATTATCCATGACACCTATCACCTTCCTCAATCCATGAATGTGTGCCTAACAACCACCTTCGTTCTATATTAGATTGAATGAGTATCTCTTAGATTCCTTAATCAGAATCTTCGTGGTATAAGCTAGAATCCATTGGCAGCATCCTTGAGAATCCGGAAAGTCTAAACCTTGTCTGTGGTATTCTGAGTAGATTCTGGGATTGGATGACTGTGACAAGCTTAAAACTCGCGACTGTTGGGCGTAGTGACAGACGCATGGTGGACGAAATTGTGATCATCAATATTGGCTCTTTGGCATATACACAAAAACTATTGTGGCTCTTGGTTAAATTCACAACTCCGTTCAACTAACCAGCAAGTGTACTGGGTCGTCCAAGTAATAAACCTTACGTGAGTAAGGGTCGATCCCACAGAGATTGTTGGTATGAAGCAAGCTATGGTCACCTTGTAAATCTCAGTCAGGCAGATTAAAATGGTTTATGGGTTTCGAAAATAAAGATAAAAGAATAGATTAAATAAAAGGATAGAAGACTTATGCAGATTCATTGGTGGGAATTTCAGATAAGCGAATGGAGATACTGCATGGCTCAAGGACGCCTGCTCTCCTACTGCTTCTACTCAATCCTTCTTACTCCTTTCCATGGCAAGCT
>NC_029780.3:26771211-26783125 GCF_000817695.3 Arachis duranensis | reverse complement strand
TGGACTATTATATATTGCTGGAAAGCTCTGGATGTCTACTTTCCAACGCCGTTGAGAGCGCGCCAATTGGAGTTCTGTAGCTCCAGAAAATCCATTTCGAGTGCAGGGAGGTCAGATTCCAACAGCATCAGCAGTCCTTTTGTCAGCCTTCTTCAGAGTTTTGCTCAAATCCCTCAATTTCAGTCAGAATTTACCTGAAATCACAGAAAAACACACAAACTCATAGTAAAGTCCAGAAATGTGAATTTAACATAAAAACTAATGAAAACATCCCTAAAAGTAGCTCAAACTTACTAAAAACTATATAAAAACAATGCCAAAAAGCGTATAAATTATCCGCTCATCAACGCAAAAGGATCAATAGATCTTATTCCGACATGATCGAGAACCGACAGATGATTAGCCATGCTGTGACAGAGCATTTGGACCATTTTCACTGAGAGGATGGGAAGTAGCCATTGACAACGGTGATGCCCTACATACAGCTTGCCATGGAAGGAGCCTTGCATTTGTGAAAGTGAGAAAGCATTATGTTGCAGGAATTCAGAGGACAAAGCATCTCCAAAACTCCAACATATTCTCCATTACTGCATAATAAGTATTTATTTCATGCTCTTTTACTTTTTACAATTAAAACTAAAAATTATTATTGATATTATATCCTGACTAAGAATAATAAGATAACAATAGCTTGCTTCAAACCAACAAATCTCCGTGGGATTCAACCCTTACTCACGTAAGGTATTACTTGGACGACCCAGTGCACTTACTGGTTAGTTGTGTGGATTGCAAAAGTGTGATTGCAATTTCGTGTACCAAGTTTTGGCGCTGTTGCCGGGGATTGTTTGAGTTTGAACAACTGACAGTGAATCTTGTTGCTTAAATTAGGAAAAATTAGTCCTTTTGGTTTAGAGTCACTAGAATTGCATCTTTTATTATCCCTTTTAAAAACTTTTTCAAAAATATTATTTTTCTTTATTAATTTGTAGTTTTTCTGTGAAGTTTAGTGTCATGTTTTAAGTTTGGTGTCAATTGCATGCTTTTCTTTGTCTTTCAATTTTCGAATTGCATGTTCTTTGTTTTTCCTTGATCTTCAAATTGTTCTTGTCAATTTTTCTTATTTGATCTTTGGTTTTTGTTGTTCTGTGTGTTTTCGTGTTTTCCTTGTACTTTTTCAAAATATTAATTTTCAAAAATATTAATTTTTTATACAATATTAAAACACGTTAAATTTATAGCTCAATTGGCTAGAGCATTGGCTTATGTTCTTGGCAATTGGGTATCTTCTTTTTAAAACTTTTTCAAAAATAATTTTTCTTTGATTAAATCTTGTGCCAAACTTTAAGTTTGGTGTTTTCTTGTTAATCTTTCTTTAATTTTCGAAAATTTTATTGTGGTTTTCTAAAAATTTTAAATTTGGTGTTCTATCTTCATGTTCTTGTTGTTCTTGTGAGTCTTCAAGGTGTTCTTGAGTTTTCCTTGTGTTTTGATCTTAAAATTTTTAAGTTTGGTGTTTCTTGGTATTTTCCCTCCAAAATTTTCGAACAGTTTGGTGTTCCTTGGTGTTTTCCCTCCAAAATTTTTGAAAACAAGGAGCATTAGATCTAAAAATTTAAGTCTTGTGTCTTTTGTGTGTTTTTCTCTTTCATAAAAAAAATTCAAAAATAAAAAATATATTTTCCTTTAATTTCTCATAATTTTCGAATTACTTGGGTTGACTTGGTCAAAATTTTTCAAATCATATCTCTTTTAAAAATATCCTAACCACTTTCTCTCTCCTCACTTTTTCGAAAATCTTCATAAAATATTTTCAAATTTTTTTAATTTTTTATTTTATTTTATTTTATTTTTTTATTGTTCATCTTTTATTTTGGTTTTTATTTTATTCTATTTTATTATTTTGAAAAAAATTTATAATAAAATAAATAAAATAAATCCACAGCATCTCCCTTTCTCCATCATGGACCTAAGTGGAAATGAACAGTCCAGAAGGACTCTGGGGTCATATGCTAACCCCACTACTGCTTCATACGGGAGTAGTATCTGTATACCCTCCATCGGAGTTAGTAGCTTTGAGTTGAACCCTCAGCTCATTATCATGGTGCAGTAAAGTTGCCAGTATTTTGGTCTTCCATAGGAAGAACCTATAGAGTTTCTGGCACAATTTTTACAAATTTCTGACACAGTACATAATAAGGAAGTAGATCAGGATGTCTACAGATTGTTACTGTTTCCATTTGCTGTAAAAGACCAAGCTAAGAGGTGGTTAAATAACCAACCTAAGGACAGCATAAAGACATGGAAACAGCTGTCAGAAAAATTCCTAAATCACTAATTTCCTCCAAAACGGATGACACAGCTAAGGCTGAGCATCCAAGGCTTCAAACAAGGAAATAATAAATCCCTTTATGATGCCTGGGAGAGATACAAAGAGATGCTAAGAAAATGCCCCTCTGAAATATTTTCAGATTGGGTGCAGTTAGACATCTTTTATTATGGGCTTATAGAGAAAGCTCAGATTTCTCTAGACCACTCATCTGGTGGATCTATACACATGAGAAAGAAAATTGAAGAAGCTCAAGAGCTCATTGATACAGTTGCCAGAAATTAGCATCTGTACCTAAACAGTGAACCTTCCATCAAAGAAGAGGCTAAAACAGTAACTGCTGAACTCAGTCCTACAGAACAAGTTACTGAATTCAATCAGCAATTAGATTTTCTAACAAAACAGCTAGCTGAATTCAAGGAGATACTACAAGAGACAAGAATGGCTAATATGAATATGAAAGTGCAGCTAAAGCAAACAGAACAGCAACTATCAAAACAAATAACAGAAGAGTGCCAAGCAGTTCAATTAAGAAGTGGGAAAACATTAAATACCTTACTTCAAGGCAACAGGAAGCCAAGAAATGAACAAACTGCTACCCAAAATCCCTCTGAGGACAGTCAGAGCCCAGAGAGGAATAATTCTGGCGCTCAAACGCCAGAAAAATGGTGGAAAACTGGCATTGAACGCCCAACCCATGCTCAGTCTTGGCGTTCAACGCTAGAAATAGGCAAGGAATTGGCATTAAACGCCCAAAGGAAGCACAGTTCTGGCGT
Source organism: Arachis duranensis (assembly GCF_000817695.3). NCBI lineage: Eukaryota > Viridiplantae > Streptophyta > Magnoliopsida > Fabales > Fabaceae > Arachis > Arachis duranensis. The sequence goes on along the minus strand of NC_029780.3, from coordinate 26,780,023 downwards.
TCAGACGCTAGAAACGGGTAAGGAGTTGGCTTCTAACCCACTCCAGTTTCCACCCCTGGCATTCAAACGCCAGTGGGAGATTAGACACATACAAGTGCTGATAGCAACCCCTCTAAAAAGGCTTCTCAACCCACATCTGTAGGTAATAAACCTGCAGCAACTAAGGTTGAGGAATACAAAGCCAAAATACCTTATTCTTCAAAAACTCCGCCAAGCGGAATAGGATAAGCAATTTGCCCGCTTTGCAGACTATCTCAGGATTCTTGAAATAAAGATTCCGTTTGCAGAGGCACTTGAGCAAATACCCTCTTATGCTAAGTTCATGAAAGAGATCTTAAGTTATAAGAAGGATTGGAGAGAAACTGAAAAAGTTTACCTCACTGAAGAATGCAGTGCAGTCATTCTGAAAAGCTTACCAGAAAAGCTTAAAGATCCCGGAAGCTTTATGATACCATGCACATTAGAAGGTACTTGTACCAAGCAAGCTCTATGTGATCTTGGGGCAAGTATCAACCTAATACCTGCATCTACTACCAAAAAGCTTAGGTTGACTGATGATGTCAAACCAACCCGGATATGTCTCCAACTTGCTGATGGTTCCATTAAACACCCATCAGGCATGAATGAAGACATGATTGTCAAGGTTGGGCCATTTGCCTTTCCCACTGACTTTGTGGTGCTGGAAATGGAGGAGCACAAGAGTGCAACTCTCATTCTAGGAAGACCTTTCCTAGCAACTGGCCGAACCCTTATTGACGTCCAAAAAGGGGAAGTAACCCTGAGAGTCAATGAGGACGAGTTTAAGTTGAATGTTGTCAAAGCTATGCAGCATCCAGACACCCAAAATGACTGCATGAGCATTGATATTATTGACTCTCTAGTAAAAGAGATCAGTATGACTGAAAGTCTCGAATCAGAGCTAGAGGATATCTTTAAAGATGCCCAGCCTGATCTGGTAGAACCAGAGAGAATAATAGAACCTCTGAAAATCCCTCAGGAAAAGGAGAAACCTCCCAAACCCGAGCTCAAGCCATTACCACCATCCCTAAAATATGCATTTCTAGGAGAAGGTAATACTTTTCCTGTAATCATAAGCTCTACCTTAGAGCCACAGGAAGAGGAAGCACTAATTCAAGTGCTAAGGACACACAAGACAGCTCTTGGGTGGTCCATCAGTGATCTTAAGTGCATTAGCCCAGCCAGATGCATGCACAAGATCCTATTGGAGGGTGACGCTAAGCCAGTGGTTCAACCACAGAGGCAGCTGAATCCAACCATGAAGGAGGTGGTGCAGAAGGAGGTCATTAAATTACTAGAGGCTGTGATTATTTATCCCATTTTTGATAGCCCCTGGGTAAGCCCTGTCCAAGTCGTCCCTAAGAAGGGTGGTATGACAGTGGTTCATAATGAAAAAAATGAACTGGTTCCTACAAGAACAGTTACAGGGTGGCGTATGTGTATTGATTATAGAAGGCTCAATACAGCTACCAGAAAGGATCATTTTCCTTTACCATTCATAGACCAGCTGCTAGAAAGACTAACAGGTCATGAATACTACTGCTTCCTGGATGGATATTCAGGTTATAATCAAATTGCAGTAGATCCCCAAGATCAAGAGAAAACAACATTCACATGTCCATCCAGAGTATTTGCATACAGAAGGATGCCATTTGGTCTGTGCAATGCACCTACAACCTTTCAAAGGTGCATGCTCTCTATTTTCTCTAATATGGTGGAAAAATTTCTGGAAGTCTTCATGGATGACTTTTCAGTATTTGAAGACTCATTCAGCTCCTGTCTTGAAAAAATTACCACCACCTGCCAATATTAAGGCAATCAGAAGCTTTTTGGGGCATGCAGAATTCTATAGGAGGTTTATAAAAGATTTTTCAAAAATTGCCAAACCTCTGAGTAATCTACTAGCTGCTGACACGCTATTTATCTTTGATAAGGAGTGTCTGCATGTGTTTGAGACTCTGAAAGCTAAGCTGGTCACATCACCAGTCATCTCTGCACCAGACTGGACATTACCATTTGAACTAATGTGTGATGCCAGTGACCATGCCATTAGTGTAGTGTTGGGACAAAGGCATGACAAGCTTCTGCACGTCATTTACTATGCCAGTCGTGTTTTAAATGACGCACAGAAGAATTACACAACCATAGAAAAAGAGTTACTTGCAGTGGTTTACGCCATTGACAAGTTCATATCTTATTTAGTAGGATCAAAAGTGATTGTGTACACTGACCATGCTGCTCTTAAATATCTACTCACAAAGCAGGATTCAAAACCCAGACTCATCAGATGGGTGTTGCTTCTGTAGGAGTTTGATATAGAAATAAGAGACAGAAAATGGACAGAGAACCAAGTAGCAGATCATCTGTCCCGAATAGAACCAGAAGAAGGGGCGTCCCTCCCTCTTACTGAGATCTTTGAAAACTTTCTGGATGAGCACTTCTTTGCTATCCAGGAAGTGCCATGGTTCGCAGACATTACAAACTATAAGGCAGTGAGATTCATACCCAAAAAGTACAGTAGGCAGCAATCAAAGAAATTGATCACGGATGGAAAGTACTATCTTTGGGATGAACCATATCTCTTCAAGAGATGTGCAGATGGAGTAATTCGTAGATGTGTGCCTAAAGAAGAAGCACAGAAGATCCTCTGGCACTGCCGTGGATCATAGTATGGAGGACATTTTGGAAGTGAGCGAACAGCCACAAGAGTCCTCCAATGTGGCTTCTACTGGCCTACTCTCTATAAAGACTCCCGAGTGTTTGTACTTAATTGTGATAGTTGCCAAAGATCTGGCAATCTGCCTCACAGTTATGCCATGCCTTAACAAGGGATCTTGGAGATTAAGTTGTTTGATGTATGGGGTATTGACTTCATGAGGCCTTTCCCACCATCATACTCAAACATACACTTATATTCTGGTGGCAGTGGATTATGTATCCAAATGGGTGGAAGCTATTGCAACACCCACTAACGATATTAAGACAGTGCTGAAATTCCTCCAGAAACACATCTTCAGCAGATTTGGTATCCCTAGAGTACTAATCAGTGATGGGGGCACTAATTTCTGCAATAAACAGCTTTACTCTGCTTTGGTTCGATATGGAGTTAGCCACAGGGTAGCTACTCCATATCATCCACAGACAAATGGGTAAGCTGAAGTCTCTAATAGAGAACTTAAAAGAATCCTAGAACGGACTTTGATTGACCGTAGAAGGAATTGGGCAAGAAGCTTGGATGATGCTCTGTGGGCATACAGAACAACATTCAAGACACCTATAGGAACTTCTCCATACCATCTGGTGTATGGAAAAGCCTGTCACTTGCCAGTGGAACTGGAACATAAGGCCTATTGGGCAACCAGATTCCTTAACCTTAATGCCAAGTTAGCTGGAGAAAAATGATTGCTCCAGTTAAATGAGCTAGAGGAATTCAGACTCAATGCTTTCGAAAATGCAAAAATTTACAAAGAGAAAGCAAAAAGATGGCATGATAAGAAACTATCATCCAGAGTCTTTGAGCCAAGGCAGAAAGTTCTGCTATTTAATTTTAGGCTCAGATTATTCCCCGGGAAATTGAAATCCCGGTGGAGAGGTCCATATGTGATTACAAGTGTGTTACCATATGGATACGCGGAGCTTCAGGATAATGATTATAACAAAAAGTTCATTGTTAATGGACAGAGAGTCAAACATTATCTTGAAAGCAATTTTGAGCAAGAATGCTCAAAACTGAGACTTGATTAAAGCTTAGTAATAGTCCAGCTAAAGACAATAAAGAAGCGCTTGCTGGGAGACAACCCAGCCATTTACAAAGCTTATTTGTTAATTAATTGATTTTTACAGGTTTATGTCAATTATCTTCAAGGTAAAATAGCAATTGCTTGAGTTCATAGAGTTACAGAAGGATTCAGAGGATAAAACAGCAAAAAGAAGCTCACTGGCGCAAAAAAGCCAGTAAGAGTTGTTTTGGGCGTTGAACACCCAAAAGAAGCATCTACTGGAAGTTTAACGCCAGTAGAGATAGCCATCTGGGCGTTAAACGCCAGAAAGAAGCATCTTCTGGGCGTTGAATGCCAGAAAGAAGCATCTTTTGAGCGTTTAACGCCAGATTTACAACGTCTTGGGCGTTCAGAAAAACGCCCAGTGACAAAGGAGTTTCTAGTGTTCAACGCCAGCTAGAAGCAACAGCTGGGCATTAAACACCCAGGAGAAGCTACAGATGGGCGTTAAACGCCCAAAACATGCAGCGTTTGGGCGTTTAACGCCAAGATTGTGGGGAGGAGGTAAATTCGTTTTCACTTCAAATTTTTTCCATTTTTCATGTTTCAATTCATGATTTCTTGCATAAACATATTACAAACTCTCATCTTTCAACTTCAATTCCAAAAATTTTTAATCCTAAACAATTTTCTTAATTTTTCTTCAATATCTTTTCAAACCTTTTTCAAAACTCAATTATCTTTTTGAATTCTTTTCAAATCTTTTTAATTTCTTCTCAAATCTTTTTCAAACTCATCATATTATCTTTTTGAATTCAAATTTATCTTTTTCAAAATCTCATCATATCTTTTGAATTTTCGAAATTGCCTCTCCTTCTATTCCTCTCCTTTCCTTTCTTTTGCTTGAGGATAAGCAAACCTCTAAGTTTGGTGTGTTTTTCCGTGATCACTAAGCTAAAACTTATCAAGATCATGGCACCTAAGGGAAAACAAACTACTTCAAGAGGCAAGAAAGAGAATATTCCAAAACCACTTTGGAATTAAGAGAAGTTCTTAACCAAAGAACTTGCAGACCATTACCACAAAATAATGGGTCTGAGATCAGTGATCCTGGAAGTTAAATTCAATCTGAAAGAAGACGAATATCTGGAGATACAGGAGCTGAAGCGCCAGAAGCTGTCTCTTGAAGGACTAGACATCCCACAAGTTGAAGGAGCACCCATCATCTCCCAAACCAAAGGTTGTTGAGTCCTAATCTTAAACTTAACTCTGTGATAATTGTTCTTATTAGGAATTTACCTTAGAAGTTATATATGAGTAGTAGTAATTAATATCTCTATCTTGATTTTATCTCCAATTAAGCTATAATTTATTTTTCTCATCATCATCAAATATGAATAAAATAGTAGACTTTAGAATAAAGAGGCAATATTTTTCGAGCTTTTAATAAGGAAAATTCTAATTATTTAGATGTGGTGGCAATACTTTTTGTCTTCTGAATGAATGCCTGAACAGTGCATATTTTTTATATTAAATTTTATGAATGTTAAAATTGTTGGCTCTTGAAAGAATGATGAACAAGAGAAATATTATTGTTGATCTGAAAAATCATGAAAGTGATTCTTGAAGCAAGAAAAAGCAGTGAAAAAAAAAACTAAAAAAAAAAGAGAAGCAAAAAAGGTAGAAAAAGCCAATAGCCCTTTAAACCAAAAGGCAAGGGTGAAAAGGATCCAAGGCTTTGAGCATCAATGGATAGGAGGGTCCAAGGAAATAAATCCAGGCCTAAGCGGCTAAATCAAGTTGTCCCTAACCATGTGCTTATGGCATGCAGGTCCAAGTGAAAAGCTTGAGACTGAGTGGTTAAAGTCGTGATCCAAAGTAAAAGAGTGTGCTTAATAACTATGGACACCTCTAATTGGGGACTCTAGCAAAGCTAAGTCACAATCTGAAAAGGTTCACCCAATTATGTGTCTGTGGCATTTATGTATCCGGTGGTAATACTGGAAAACAAAGTGCTTAGGGCCACGGCCAAGACTCATAAAATAGCCCTGTTCAAGAATCAACATACTAAACTAGGAGAATCAATAATACTATCTGAATTCTGAGTTCCCGTGGAGGCCAATCATTCTGAATTTCAAAGGATAAAGTGAGATGCCAAAATTGTTCAGAAGCAAAAAGCTAATAGTCCCGCTCATCTAATTAGAATCTGAGCTTCACTTAAAACTCTGAGATATTATTACTTCTTAATTTCTTTTTATCCTATTTTATTTATCTAGTTACTTGGGGACAAGCAACAGTTTAAGTTTGGTGTTGTGATGAGCGGATATTTTATACGCTTTTTGGGGGGTAATTTCATGTAGATTTTAGTATGTTTTAGTTAGCTTTTAGTAGATTTTTATTAGTTTTTAGGCAAAAACCATATTTCTGGACTTTACTATGAGTTTTTGTGTTTTTCTGTAATTTCAAGTATTTTCTGGCTGAAATTTAGGAAGCTGAGCAAAAATCTGATTCAGCTGAAAAAGGACTGCTGATGCTGTTGGATTCTGACCTCCCTGCACTCGGAATGGATTTTTTGGAGCTATAAGAGTCCAATTGGCGCTCTCTCAATTGGGTTGAAAAGTAGACATCCAGAGCTTTCCAGCAATATATAATAGTTCATACTTTGCGCGAAGATAGACAATGTAAACTGGCGTTTAACGCCAGTTCTATGTTGCAGTCTGGCGTTCAGCGCCAGAAACAAGTTGCAAGTTGGAGTTCAACGCCAGAAACAAGTTACAACCTGGTGTTCAACTCCAGAAACAGCCCAGGCACGTGAGAAGTTTAAGTCTCAGCCCCAGCACACACCAAGTGGGCCCCAGAAGTGGATTTCTGCACTGTCCATCCTAGTTTACTCATTTTCTGTAAACCTAGGTTACTAGTCTAGTATTTAAACAACTTTTAGAGACTTATTTTGTATCTCATGACATTTTTAGATCTGAAATTTGTGCTTTTTGATGGCATGAGTCTCTAAACCCCATTGTTGGGGGTGAGGAGCTCTGCAGCATCTCGATGAATTAATGCAATTATTTCTGTTTTCCATTCAAACACGCTTGTTCCTATCTAAGATGTTCATTCGCGCTTCACTATGAAGAAGGTGATGATCTGTGACACTTATCACCTTCCTCAATCCATGAATGTGTGCCTAACAACCACCTCCGTTCTATATTAGATTGAATGAGTATCTCTTAGATTCCTTAATCAGAATCTTTGTGGTATAAGCTAGAATCCATTGGCAGCATCCTTGAGATTCTGGAAAGTCTAAACCTTGTCTGTGGTATTCCGAGTAGGATTCTGGGATTGGATGACTGTGACGAGCTTAAAACTTGCGAGTGTTGGGCGTAGTGACAGATGCAAAAGGATCAATGGATCTTATTCCGACATGATCGAGAACCGACAGATGATTAGCCGTGCTGTGACAGAGCATTTGGACCATTTTCACTGAGAGGATGGAAAGTAGCCATTGACAACAGTGATGCCCTACATACAGCTTGCCATGGAAGGAGCCTTGCATTTATGAAAGTGAGAAAGCATTATGTTGCAGGAATTCAGAGGACAAAGCATCTCCAAAACTCCAACATATTCTCCATTACTGCATAATAAGTATTTATTTCATGCTCTTTTACTTTTTACAATTAAAACTAAAAATTATTATTGATATTATATCCTGACTAAGAATAATAAGATAACCATAGCTTGCTTCAAACCAACAATCTCCGTGGGATTCGACCCTTACTCACGTAAGGTATTACTTGGACGACTCAGTGCACTTGCTGGTTAGTTGTGCGAATTACAAAAGTGTGATTGCAATTTCGTGCACCAATAACCGACACGTGAGCTCATGGCCAGTAGGGCAGGCATTCATCATATGCATTCTTATGTGATTGTTTGGATTGTTTATTTGCTTTCTGTCTAATTGTATAATATGCCTAAATGCTACTTGTGTTATCTGCTATACATGTAATCTACTTGTTTGTTATTTGCTTGCATTTACTTGTATTTTCCATGAGCTCACGTGTCGGTCAAACTGCCAGAACCTGACACGTGAGCTCACGGCCAGTAGGATAGGCATGCATCATGTACATTTGTTTGCTATTATTTGAGTGTGCATAATTATTTTGGTTTTCCTAATTGTATATTTCTGTTTAATTGCTAATTGTAATACTTGCCATACATGCTCTCTAATTGTATTTGTTTTGTATTGATTATTATTTGTGATTGGTATTACTGAACTGAGCAATTAAATATTAGGAGTAAAGATGACAATGTATTGAGAATGATTGAGGCTAGAGGTAATTGATAGAGCTGAAACTTTAGCAAATTGACCCTGTTGGGATTAGTTAAAAACCCTAGTCTTGAACTTCTATGAAGTTGGAGATTAGAATTGCTTCGTGGGTTCATGTTTCTTTATATAGTCTTTATTTGGAACTATTACCATACTAGGAACCTTCGGGTTCTCATCCGTTGTTGATTTTCTATTTTTCAAATGCAGGGTGTGACGCACCATGCCGAGAGTGCGAGATTCTATTTGGAGAAGCGAAGAAGACTTTTTGAAGTTTATTTTGGCTTATTTAAAGATTTCTCCACCTTTGAAGATTTTATTGTATATTTTTTCTTAGAGATTTTTATTTGGAGAAGTAGGATTTCTATTTTGTATACTTTTCTGTAGGGGTGTGCAAAAAAATTGGTTTAACTGAACTGAATTGAAACTGTTTTAAATAAACCAGTTTTTTTAAATAAAAAACTGAACTGAAACTATACTTTTTATCAAAGCCAGTTTTTTAAAAACCAGTTTTTATGGTTCAGTTTAGTTTTAAACCAAATTAAAACTGATTTTATTTAAACTCTAAAATTAGTTTTCACATACTCTTTCTCTCTCTCTCTCTCCCCTTCCTCTCTCTCTCCTCTTTTCCCCCTTCTTTTCTCCCTTTTCTCTCTCTTTTCCCTTTCTTCCTTCTCTCTCTCTCTCTCTCTCTCTCTCCCTCCTCTTTGTCTCTCTCCTCTCTCTCTCTCTCTTTTCCCTCTCTCTCTACCTCTCC
>NC_029780.3:26770078-26770977 GCF_000817695.3 Arachis duranensis | reverse complement strand
ATTCCCGTCTCTCTTCCCCTCTCTCTCCCTCTCCTCTCTCTCTCCTTCCTTTCCATCTCTCCTCCCCTTTCTTTATCTCTCTATCCTCTCTCTCTCCCCCTCCCATCTCTCTTCGTCTCTCTCACTCTCTCTCTCTCCTCTCCTCTCCTCCCTTCTCTCTTCCTCCCTCTCTCTCTCTCTCTCCCTCTTTTCCCTATTTCTCCCATTTTGTTTCTCTCTCTCTCTCTCCCTTCTCTTGTCCTCTTTCTCTCTCTCTTTTTTCTTTTCTCTCTTTCTCTCTCCTATTTCTCTCTCCCCCTTCCCTTGTTTCTCTTTTCTCTTCTCTCTCTTTCTTCTTTCTCCTCTCTCTTTCTCCTCTTTCTTTTCTTTCTTTCTCTCTTTACTCTTTCTTTCTCAACCATCTCTCACTCTATATGCCTTTTTTTCTCTCTCTCTCTCTTTTCTTCTCTTTTCTCCAAAATAAGAGAGAGAAAAAAGGAGAGAGAAAGGAAAAAAAGAGAGAGAGGATGAGGAAAGAGAGAGAGAAAGAAAGAGAAGGAAGGGGGAGAAAGAGTGCAAAAGAGAGAGAGGAAGAGAGAGAGGGAGAGAGATACAGAGAAAAAGGAAGAGGGAAGGAGAGAGAGATAGAGAGAAAGAGGGATAGGGGAGAGAGAATGAGAGAAAGGGATAAGGGGAGAAAAGGGAGAGAGAAAGAAAGGGGAGGGGAGAAAGAGGGGCAGGGAGAGAGAGAGGAAAATGAGAAGAGAAAGAGGGAGAGAGAGAAAAGAAAAAAGGGGGAGAGAGAGAGAGAGAGGAAGACAAAGAGAGGGAAAGGAAAGAGAGAGAGAAAAGAGGAAGAATGAGAGGGGAAGGAGAGAGAGAGAGAGAGAGAGAGAGAGAGAAAGAAGGGAGAGCGAGAG
>NC_029780.3:26750229-26769929 GCF_000817695.3 Arachis duranensis | reverse complement strand
GAGGGAGAGAGAGAGAGAGAGAGAGAGAGAGAGAGAGAGAGAGAGAGAGAGAGGGGAGAGAAGGAGAGGGGGAGAGAGAGAGAAGGGGGCTGGGAGAGAGAGGGAGAGAAGGAGAGAGAGAGGGGGAGAAAAAAAATGTAAAAACTAATTTTATATATGTTAAAAGTTAAAACTAGTTTTAGCCTATAAACCAGTTTAAACTGGTTTTTTCAATTAAAATTGGTTTTATTTTTATGAACTGGTTTAAACTGGTGCACTGTATTATAAACTGGTTTAAAACCATTTTCTTATTTGACAAAGTAGTTTGGTTCAGTTTCTAAACCATTTAAAATGGTTTAGTGCAGTTTTAGTTCAATTTATGAAAAAACTGAATCATGAACACCCCTACTTTTCTGGTTTTGTAATATTTTAGCCAGCCTTTTCTTCGCGAGTTGAGACTAGTAACTATTATGTATCCTATTCCAGAACTTGTGTATATACGTATATATATTTTCGTTTCACTCCTATATACGACACTTCTTTCGTTAACGTCTCGTGTGTGAATAAAGATTGTCGATTTTGTTAATCTTTCCTTCACAGGCTCCGAGTTATATTATTATTCTTCAAGTATTATGTATGTATCTTTCTTTTAGGGATCGTAATGTCTCACTACCTTTGATTTACGACTATAGCATAAGGTTTTATTTGGTAGGGTGTTACATTTATAGTATTAGAGTAGTTCGTTCTTATAGAGTCTGAGGGATGGATTGATTATGCTTTTGAGCATACTCTGAGTTGTGTTTATATGCTATTTAGGATGTCTGCTTGAAAAATATAGCATAAATGTTCATGAGCATACTTTTGGGGATTCGAAACACTAGACTTGAGATATTGAAACTGATCACTTTAATATCAATTGTTTAGTATGGACAACACTTAAATGGTGTCTCATGGACGTATACAAGGTCAAAAATGAGGACAGAGAGGTAGTGAGAAAACCGTTCCATTAGATTATCCGCCTGATTTCATGGCTGCTATGGCGAATATGACTGTTGCCATCAATGCTAATGCTACTGTGACTAACTGAATAGTGGATAGGATGGGATAATAAGTTAGAAATGGTAATGAAGGTAGTAATGGACATTGTAGTGAAGATGGCATTATGAGTACCGCGGTGCCAATGGAGATAATGACTTTTCTCGAGTTGGTCAACAAGAGCCGAATGGCGGGAGATTGCTTGAGGAAGTCTATGATGGCAAGGAATGATTGCTAGGAGTTAGATGAAAAGGGGAAAGGTAAGAAATTCACAGATTGGAGCTAGGATTTCAAGAGAACTTTAGTTGTTTTGTATGGTACTAGAGTATCGTATTCATTCAGCTCGCATGATAGAGTTGAGGAATTAGGGCTGAAATGATCCGAATTAGTTTATAACTTGCATGTGCATACATTAGCTTCTCAGATTGTGAATTGTTAAGTCCATATCGTAAGCTGAGTAAGAATTTTTTTCAAACTAGAAAAGATTATTTGAATCCCCAACAGAGGATCGTAGGTGAGTATTAAATTATTATAGACGAACGTAAGCGGATTGAGCTCGCGAATTACGACATTCAGAGGGTGCCTCAACTTGCACGCTCTTAGGGTATTTATCTCTTAAGTCTCACATCAAGGAGATGCAATCAAGGATCGTTGTGACTTCTTGAATCGAAGGATGTCACTAAACTCTGAAAGAGCACTTTATACACACATTACGTATACAAACCTGACACATTTTGATAGGAGGAGAATTTGAAGTTTTTAAGGTGAACCCCATTCTAGTTGATGGTGTTAAAAGCGAAAGTATTCGAGAAAATGAGTGTCAGGGCTATGTTCTTTTAGCCGCTAGCTCGTCAGGAGACAAATAGAACTTAGACCGAATCCCAATAGCGATAGAATTTTTCAAGGTATTTTCCAAGGATATACCTGAATTTCCCCCTCTCTGAGAGTAGAATTTGTAATAAAGTTAGTGCTGGGAGCAGGATCGATTTCAACCGTATTGCATGGAATGTCACTGTTACAGATGATAGAACTTAAGATTCAGTTGGGGAGACTGATGGATTAAAGATTTATCCGACCAAGTGTTTTTCCGTAGGAAGCACCAGATTCGTTAGTAAAGAAGTTCCATCGGTAAAGGTTGCTTGGAGTCGAGCCGGAGTGGAAGGATTACCCCTATTCTGTTACAGGAGACTAAATTTTAAAGGCAAAATTTCTTTTAAGGTGTGTAGGATATAAGACCCTGAAAATATTAATTAGATAATTAATTAACTAATTAATTAAGAGTGAGTTAAAAGGGTTTTAAACCGCTCGGACTGAATCAAAAATTTAAAATTTATAATTTGGGAATTTACCGGTGAAGATTTAACTTAGAAAATTAATTAGAGCACAAAAATATAATTATTTGTAAAAAAATGCGTACTGGTATTATAATTAACTGTACAAGCTTAAGTCTATCTAGTATTGCGTATGAGAAAAATAAAACTGTAAAAATAACAAAAAAATATTTAGAATAAAAACTGAAATATTTATCTTAAAGATTTTGGCCCTAGGGGGCCAATGGACGAAAGGACAAAAATATCCCTCACCCACTTAACAGAAAGACGTGACTCACCCCTCTCACTTGCAAATTTTCATTCAATTCTCATTGAGAGTGAGAGAGAGCCATGAGAAAGAAAAGAAGAGAAGAGAACCCAAATCCCTAACACTATTCACATCAACATTAAATTTCACTTTTCTCTCAAATTGTAGCTTCGATTGAAGGCCCGTTTGCGGCCACGCATTCATCTCATCATTCTCTTTCTATTTAACTTTAGCAGTGAGTACTCGAAAGAACTCTAACACATTTTTGTATTTTTCACTAAATTCGTGTTTTAGAAGTGTGAGGTATTGAAGTTTGTGATTTTGATACTTTAAGAGAAGTTCAGGCACAATTTCTAGCAGAATTTTGACCTAAGAGCATGTAGAACAGATAAGGGAACTCTTTCTCCCTATTTCTTACAAATTTTTTGCAAACAATCCTAGTGTAAATGCTTGAAAATTGATATAATTAGATTGAATGAGAGTGATGGCTTGCTTGGTTTGAGTTAGTGCAGGTTGAGTGCTTGGATTGATTGGGAAGAACTTGGTGGAGGCTTGAGTTGATCGAAAGGGAAGGATCAAGAGGTTAGAAATTGCCGTCATCGAAGATAAAAGTTTTGGTTTCGAGTAAACACTATATAACACTATGTAAAACTCTAGGTCAAATTACTTTATGATATTGTTGAATAATTGATTTTTGTTTGATGATGGTATAGTTGAATAATTGAGGTGAAGTAATTGTTAAAATGATGATATGTTGTAGTATGATTGTGTTGTTTGATCGATTATTGATGGTTGGAGGAAAATTGGGCCAAAGGTCGTGATTGAATGAGTTGCACCCTTGGTAAGTATGGCGGAATTGATTTGAGTCATATGAATTGTGAAAGTGTGTGAATTTGATTGATTAATGGTTTTTGAATGATAATTAGGCCGGAGGTTGAGATTGGATGAATGTCAGTAAGTTTGACAAGGATTGATTGAGTGAAATGTTATTATGTGGATATGCATTGATTGTATTGTGGTATAATGTAGGAGTCATATGCATCGATTTTGTTGTGATATGATGTTGAGTTTGGAATTGATGTAAATAAGAAGGGGTTAATTGATAAGAAATGGTTGGTTTTGGTTTTTGAATATGGAAATGGTTAATTGGGATTTGGTTATTTTGGGTCTTGAATGATTAGGATATAATTTGAGAATTGGGATTTAAAATTGAGTGTAGAGGTTAATATATGAAATTGAATTGAAAATGGTTAATTGTTGAGTTTGGTGAAATTGTTAGATTTGCTTACTGAGAGGTTAAATGATAACTTGGGTGATGATCTATTGTTGGATGAGTTGTAAATTAGAATAAATAAGATATTATTTGAGTTTTAGTGTTGAAATAAGCATTTGGTATTGGTTTGGAAAGAAAAGGAGTTGATAAGTGGTGAATTTAAATTATGCAGAAAAATTTGGTAATTTAGAAAATTTGGCCGACTTTGACGGGTCATAACTTAGCGCTCAAAGCTTGGAATTGAGTGAAATTGATTTTGAATTAAAGATGTGTATTTTAAAATTGTCAAAAAATAGAGAAAAAATAATTTATGTACCAAAAGTTTTGAGTTTTTTAAGTTCGAACGTTGCTGTTGAAAATTTGCAGAATTGCAAAATTTGCACTGTATGCGCGCGCACAGGATTGTGCCCACATACAAGACAGAGGCAAATTCTAGCTCTGTGTGTGTGCCACGTCCTATTTTCTCCAAAATGCTATTTTTTAACTATTTAACCTTCCTGGCAAGTTTGTAACCCCTGTAACTTCCATATGACATTCGATAACCAAATTTTAAGATTTGAAAAAAAGTGTAGGTAAATCTATTGAATTGAATTGATTAATTTCTGGATAAACAATTGGCTAACTGACTAAAAATGTTATGGGGATGTTGGTTCATCCCGCTTGCGTTCAGGACGGTGGTTTAGTAAAATTTGATCAGAAGTTTATGTCAAAAAGTGAGGGTTTATATGAGGTTGATGATGAAAACTATGATTGAGATATATGCTAGAGATTATGATTAATAATGGATTTGATATGATAATGTGTTTAGTCGATAATGATATTTGATTGGCAAGGATGTGGGTTTTTCCTACTTACGTGATTATGTGATATAATAACTGAATTGGCAAAGACGTGGATTTTGTCCTGCTTGCGTTATTGATATTGTAGGGATGGTGGTTCGTCCCGCCCACGGTGAGGACAGTGACTTTTGTCCCGCTCACGGGTAGGTAAGTTGAGATTGAGGATTTCCTCTCTTGTTGCATTGGAAAACTGGATAGAAGGTTGATGATTTTCTTCGTTTCAGTTCCCAACTATGGTGAGGACGAAGGTTTTATCCCACTCACAGTTGAAGGATAATTAACTTCGTGATAAATGTGAACATAATGACTTATGATTATGATGAGGTTTGATTGAAATATGATTATATATAATTGCGGTTTTGATTTTGATCTTGGTTATGTTTAATTGTGATTATAATTGAAATGATATTATGATTGATGTTGTGGGGATGGTGGCTTTGTCCCGCCCATGGTGAGGACGGTGGCTTTGTCCCGCTCACAGATAGACAAGTTGAGGTTAAGAATTCCCTCTCTTATTGCGATGGACAAGCGGGGTTGAGGATTCCCTCTCTTGTTACATCGGGGAATTGGATATAAGGCTGAGGATACTCTTCTATTCAATTCTTGGATGTGGTGTGGACAAGTTAGGTTGAGAGTTCCCTTTCTATTGCATCACAATCTCTCTCTGATTGTGAAGTGTGGCGAGCATTATATCCCGAATAGCGCTGCCTCTAACGAGATGGTGGAAGATTGAGGATTTCCTTCTAGAAGGTTAAGGATGCCCTTCTTGTTAATCATATTTATATATGTGTTATGTTCCTACTAGGGATGCATGATAGAGAAACAATATCTGGGGTTAGCTACTAAATGCATCATGTGCATTTGTTTGCTATTGTGTGGGGGTGTGCATAATTATTTTCAATTGCCTAATTGATAATTCTGCTTAACTGTTAGCTGTACTATTTGTTCTAATTGTGATTGCTTTGTATTTGATTTGTGCTTGTGATTAATCCTACTGAACTGAATACTTGACTGAGAGATCTTATAGTTGAGAAGAGATGATGATGTATTGGAAATGATTGAGACAAGAGATAGCTACAGAGCCAAGATTTTTGCAAAAAAACCCTGTATGGATTAGTTAAATCCTAGGCTGGAACTTCTGTGAAGTCAGAGATTAGGATTGCCTAATGGGTTCGTGTTTCTTTATATAGTCTTTATTTAGAACTATTACCCTACTCGGAACCTTTGGGTTCTCATCCGTCGTGAATTTTCTGTTTTTCTGATGCAAGGTGTGACGCACCTCACTGAGAGTGCATGATTCTGTTTGGCGAAGTGAAGAAGACTTTTTGAAGTTTATTTTGGCTTATTAGAGCTTTCTCCACTTTTGAAAATTTTATTGTATATTTTCTCTTAGAGGTTTTCATTTGGAGAAATAGAATTTCTATTTTGTATCCTTTTCTGGTTTTGTAATATTCTAGCCGGCCTTTTCTTCGCGGGTCAAGACTAGTAACTATTATATATCCTATTTCAGAACTTGTGTATATAAGTATATATATCTGTTTTGCTCCAGTATACGATGCTTCTTACATTAACCTCTCGTGTGTGAATAATGGCTGACGATTTTGTTTATCTTTCCTTTACAGACTCCTAGTTATATTATTATCCTTCAAGTATTATGTATGTCTTTTAGGTGTCGTAATACCTCACCACCTTTATTTTATGACTATAGCATAAAACTTTGTGTGGTAGGATGTTACCAAAAATCCTAGAATTCAAATCGAAACGTGCTTTCTCTCTTCCACAAGAAAACAATGTGACCTACTTCGAATTACTTGTTTGATGTACTTGAACATAAATCAACTTGGCCTAAACCGATTTGTGTGTAAACTAGAAAATCGAATTTGGTTGCTACAATTTACATATGTTAATTAATTCATTTATTAATTAATAATTATTTATCATTTATCAGGGTTTTACATCCTACCCACCTTAATAAAAATTTTGTCCCCCAAATTTAATTACCTATAAATAGGTGGTAGTAATCTTTAACCAGTGACCCTAACCACTAGAACTTCCTTTTCACGGAGTGTTTCGCTCCTAACACCATCAATTATAGTTGAGGTTCACTTTAAAAGTTCGAGTTCTCATCTTAATTCTTCATTCACACTCAAACTTGATAAAGTTATCAAGGCAACCCATTCATCGAGATTCTACCATATCGATGCTCCTGTGCGCTTCCGTCATGCTACTCTGATTGTTTGTCGTTAAGAACTTGATTATTCATCAACGTCAACCAAAATTCTCCCTGAGTTTCGCTGGTTCTATCGGCAACATGCTATGCGGCACAAATAAGTTCAGTTTGTCTCCTAACGAGCTAACGATTAGAAGAACAGACCCCTGGCAGTTATTCCCACTACTACTCATCATCATAAAAAAATTTTTTATTCTATGGCTTACCTGGAGCAGTCTCACCATGAACTTCTAGCATCAAAGCGCACTTCATGGAACCATGCTCTGCAAGTTGACTCTTGTTAACTAACTCAATAAAACTCCTTATCCTCTGTGGGTTTACATAGTTGAATATCTCTTTCCTAAGCCCCTTTTCATACTGGCCACAAGTCCATTCTTTGAAATCAGTTGGATCTCCTTGACAAGTCGTAGAAAAGCGTCACAAGTTATTGAATTTTTGGGTATATTTAGCAACAGATATATCGTCCAGCTTTAATTGCATTAGTTCCAACTCCTTCGCGATGCAAATTGCTCGAAAGAAATATTTCTTATAAAAATTCATCTTGAACTTATCCCAAGGAACATTAGTGACTTCCACTTGCAAGGTACAACACACCTCTTGCCACCAATGTTAAGCATCTTCCTTTAACATGTGGGTCACTATCTCTACATAATATATTTCAGGGACACGCTGGGCTCGTTAGCAAGGGTCATGAACCTAGTCTTAAACCACACATTGCTTGTACCACTGTTACGGTTCCCATCTTGATGTCTATTCATTGGTTTGTCCTTGGGAATTTTTTCTCGAATACATCGCCCATGTCCATGAGACACCATTTGGGTCCTGTCAACCCCAAACAATTGATATTAAGGTGATTAGTCTCAATATCTCAAGTCTACTACTTCGAATTTCCAAAAGTATGCTCATGAACAATAATGCTATATTTGTCAAGCAGAAATCCTAAATAGCATGTAAACACAACTTAGAGAATGCTCAGAAGCATAGTCAGTCCATTCCCCAAGCTCTACAGAAATAAACTGCTCTGACACCATAATGTAACACTCTACCGCACAGAGCCTTACGTTGCTGTCGTAAGTCAGAGGTGGCGAGGCATTAGGACATCTAAAACTTAAACGTACGTACATAGTATTTGAAAAATAATGATATCTAGGAGCCTACGAAATAAAAAGACATAACCAACAATTGTGTCACACTCAAAAAGTTGACGATATAAAGCTTCAGAATACAAAAAAGAAAGAAATATATAAGAGTTCAAAGGAAATACTAACAAATACTAGTCTCGACCTGCAAAGTGAATCAAAAAATTGAGAGAAGAGCCACATGCTTATAGACAATCTTTATGGCAACAACCTCCACTTCGTTATGAATGAGATCCGCCCCATAATTCATACTAATCCAATAGATATGGTGGCCCACCTTATGGTTATAAACCTCAAGCATCATATTCCTATCAACCACCTCCTCAACATTATCCTCAACTACCAAACTCACAAGACCTGCTGATGCACCACTATTTCGTGGTACATCTTGTGCATAATTGAGTGGATTTTATCCACTAATCTCACACTTATTCATAGAAATCACATGTTTTACATTTTCCTTCCGAATTTTGTGCTATGATTGGAAACATGCTTCTTTGGCCTTAATTTTACTAATTTTAATCCTTTCTTATTACCATTCAATTCCTTGATATGTGTATTAAGTGATTTCAGGATTTATAGGGCAGGAATGGCTTAGAGGATGGAAAGGAAGCATGCAAAAGTGGAAGGAATACAAGAAATTGAAGAAACTGCTAATGCTGTCAGCCCTGACCTCTTCGCATTCAATCGATCATAACTTGAGCTACAGAGGTCCAAATGAGGCGGTTCTAATTGCGTTGGAAATCTAATATCTGGGGCATCGAAATAATATATAATTCGCCATAGTGGTCATACAGCTAAACGACGCACACACGTGCATCACGCACACGCATTGTTCTGCGAAAAATTCAGCGACCTGTATGTATCAGAATTCGCCCCCAACGATTTCTGGGCTGTTTTTGACCCAGTTTTTGGCCCAGAAAACACAGATCAGAGGCTGCATAGTGGAGGAATCATTCAGACATCACACACTGATCATTATTCATAATTTTAGATTTTAGATGTAGTTTTCTAGAGAGAGAGAGGCTCTCTCCTCTCTCTAGGTTTTAGGATTCCTAGTTTTATGCTTTTGAGTTGGATATTACAAAGAGTTACTACCTCCGTGAAGTTTTTATCATTCTAGTTTGTTTTCTATTTCCTTACTCTTTTATTTCATATTTGATTCCGTTATTTCTTGATTTTTTTAATTGAGTTTAATTGCCATGTCTTCTTTCTTCTCCCTTCACATGAATGCGAATTTGGCATCCATGCAATGGAGTAGGCTTCCAACTTGACTTTGGAGTCAGATTAATATTTGGAGACCCTTGAGTTGGAAGACTCAAGAGTTAAATAATAATTGGGGACTGTTGGCTAGCTCTCTAGTTGCAAACGCTAATCCTTCCCAAAGGAGAGGATTAGGACTTGTGAATAGAAGTAGGCTTTCAACTTGACTTTCCTTTAATCAGTAAAGGATAACCAAAGTAGAACAACAACCTATTACTAATTAATCTTAGAAAATCCAACAAGGATAGAACTTCCGATTAATCTTCTCCTAGTCAAAGCATTTTATTTATTTTAATTACATAAAACCTCTTGTTAATTTTCCTTGCTTTAATTTATAATCATTTATGTGCCCATTACCCGAACTCCAAATTTCCCAGAAAACTCATAACCAATAACAAGAACACTTCCCTGCAATTCCTTGAGAGACGACCCAAGGTTCAAATACTTCGGTTATTATTTTTATTGGGTTTGTTTAAGTGACAACCAAATTTTTGTATGAAAGGATTCTTGTTGGTTTAGAAGCTATACTTTCAACAAGCTTTTATTTGTGATTTCTAAACCGTCAAAAGTCCGTTCATCAAAATGGCACTGTTGTCGGGGAATTGCAAACGTGTGCCTTATTATTATTGGTTATTGTAAATATTTGCTTTTTGCTTGCTTGTTAGTTTTTGTTAATTTTAGGACTTATTTGCTTATTTTTATTAGTTTTTGTTTTTCTTATCTACTATGAATTCTCACTCCTTTGGCTACGAGTTTAGTTCAAATTATGTTGTAGGGAATGGAAGTTATAATGTGAACATGCATCAAGGTCGGGACACTCAAAGATGGGAGTAGCCACAAGGATTTGATCAACTCTCTTGGCAACAACCACCTCCAATGAACTATTAACAACAATTATGTAATACATATCAAGGCAATGGTTATGGTGGACCTTTCTGTGACAATCAACACCAGGGGGCGGAGCTAGACTAACTATTTTAGGGTGGGCGGTGTTTAATAATTTACTACAAATATTTTATATTACTATTTTTATTGATAAAATAAAAAAAATAAATATATAATCTCAATCAAAGTAAGACAATAATATATAAAAATTACCACTTACAGTTTTGTATAATGAAAAGGCTATTCGACGTTTTTTTCTATTTTCAAAATCATCTATAATTGAATTTGTATCGAAAATAGCTGCTAATTATTTTTCTATATAGATGACCAAATTGTCTGCAAGAAATTCATCATCCATCTTACTTCGGAGTCTTGTATTAACAATTTTCATTGCTGAAAAAGCTCTTTCTGTTGTTGCTGTAGACACTGGCAGAGTCAAAACAAGACATATTAATCTATCAACCATGTGATAAGTTCTTGATTTTCCCGTTTCTTGTAACTTGTTGCACAATTCAGAAAGTGTACCAATGCCTTTCAAATGATTTGGTATATCATGCTGATAATGTTGCAACTGAGATTTCAAAATATTAGCTCATTAGAAGGAAAGTCAAGGGGATAAAACTTCTCTGCTAACTTGCTAATTTCTTCAATATTAAATGATTTGAAATTGTCCTTAGGATCCAAAGCACAACTCAAAGTCAAAAGCTACATTGTTTGCTCATTAAATCTACTATTCAACTCTTGTATTTGAGAGTCAATTGTTGCCAAGAATATATCTATTTGATAATGATGCTCAACTGTCACACTTGATTGACGAGATCGACCTCTTACAAAAACATATTGTGCACTCATATTAGGGACTTCTATTTCATGCTTTTCACAAAAATCTTTAACATTTGCAAGAAAATTGCACCATCCACCATCTTTTAATTGTTGAAGAAGTAACTATGATATAGAAACAATATGCATTGCATTAAGAATATCTTGCGATTGTTGTTGCAGTGCTTGGCAAAGAACATTAGTGATTCCCATAATATCTTTCATCAAGTGCAAAGTGAAAACAAATTCAAATGACAATAATATTTTATTAACACCATAAGCCTCACCTCTTTGTGCATAAGTTGTCCCGTCTTCAATGATATTATTGAGAACAATGTTGGTAGTAGTAAAGATTTTTACCAAACTGCAAATAGAATTAAAATGAGAGCTCCATCGAGTATCCCCAGCTCTTTGTAAAATACTTATTTGATTCGCACCTTTGCCTGTTTCTAATTCATTTTGAGCAACCAAGTTTGCATTTTCAATTGCTTGAGCTTCTTATAATTGATCATGTCTTTTTGAAGAAGCACTAATAATAGTGACAATAGAGTTTAATTGAGTAAAAAATTCATGACTTTGAAGTACCTCTCTTGAAGCTGCCACCAATGCTAATTGTAACCTATGAGCAAAACAATGTACATAGTATGCTTGTGGAGAATCTTTAAGAAAAAAAGCTTGCAAAGCATTCCACTCACCCCGCATGTTGCTAGCACCATCATACCCTTGACCCCTAATATTTTCAACTTGGAGATTATAATAAGAAAGGACAGAAATCAATTCTTTCTTTAAAGTTGTTGCACAAGTATCAGTGACATGCACAAGATCAAAGAATCTCTCTTTAACAAAACCATCTAGAGTAACAAATCTCAAAACAATGGCCATTTGCTCCTTTTTAGATTCATCTCTAGCTTCATCAACAATAATACAAAATTTCGCCAATGTCTTCTCTAATTGAATTTCTCACTTTAGTAGCAAGAATATGTAGAATTTCTTTTTGGACATCATTTGAAGTATACTTAGCATTTTTTGGAGCATTTTCCAAAACATTCTTTTTCACTCTTTCATTTTAAGATCCCAAAAATTTCGACATTTCCAAAAAGTTACCTCTGTTGCTTAAACTTTGGCTTTCATCATGTCCTCTGTATGCACAACCTTGAAATGTCAACCATCTAATGCAATCTATAGATGCTCCTAGTCAAATTCGATTCTTTTCAATCTCTTCTGATGTTTGCTTATGAAGAAGTCTGTCGATATGTTGTGATTGTTTCATCAAATCATCACATGATTTCAGCGCCTTATGATGGAATGAATTGGGACCTTTGCCAATGTGATTCAAAAGAGCACATTCTTTTCCACTATTTACTTTCTTCCAATTCCTGAAACCATTCTTAATAAAAGTATTTGAACCCGTATTGATTGAAGGTTCCTTAGCAAAAAGAAAGCACAGAAAACAATATATAGCATCATCTTCTATAGAATATTCTAACCAAGATGGGAACAATTTAAACCATGAAGCTTGAAAGCAACGATGACTTTTATCACCAGAAAATGGATAATTATCAAGAATTGGTTGATTTGGCCCAACTTTAATGTAAGCCCGACAGATTTCATCTCTTTTATTTGGAGGAAACTTTCAAATCATTGGTCGCATTCCAGGATCTCTTTCTAAACGAAAAACATCCAGATGATTTGGAAGAAGTCATGGACGCTTTGAGCTATTCAATGGAGAACTTGAAGTAATGAAATTTGATGACCCCTCAAGTATTGGAGTAGTAATAGTAGAAGCATCTTCATTCTCTTGATCTTTTCTTTAAAAAAATGTATCAATGGTTTTGAACTTACTCATAATTCTAATGGCCAAATAAGTTCCTATAATTAAAAATATATTTAGCAAAAAGTGTAAATTATAGTCTATTTAATTAACAAATATTAATAAATTAACTAATTAAGTAAATAACTAAATATATAAAAAAGAATAAAAATAGAACCTTTTTTGTGAAAGAGGAGTGAAGAATCACTTGTTGAACTACTATCTTTTATTTAATCTGCAAAAAACAAAAAAATAAGAATCAAAGAGGTAAAAGATAAGAAGATTAAAGAGATAAAGAAGAAGAAAAAGAACAGGAAAAGTTGTTACCTGAAATTTTGGAAAGTGAAGGCGGGAAGGGAGAGAGGGGTAGACTGGTGGTACGCTGGGAAATAGAAAAAGGGAATGGGGAGACTGGTTGTACGCTGGAAAATAAAAAAGGGGATGGGGAATGGGCTATTGGGCTGTGTTTTTTGTAGGAATTAAAAGGGGGCTGGGAAAGTTATGGAATAAAAAGGGAGGGAGGCTGGGAAATAAAGAAAGAGAGGACCAGACTATTTTTTTTAAATAAAAACTAAAATTTTTGGAGGGGGGAGGGCATTGCCCCCTTTACTTATATGTACCTGCGCCCCTGATCAACACCCACCACACTATACCTATGAGCCCCCTCCTCAACATAACTTTGAACCACCATACTCACAAGCCCCTTTCCACCATTCACCTCCATATGACCCTAACCCTTATCCACCTTATGAACTATACTTAGAACCACCCCCATTCCAGCACAATTACTCCCAAGAACCACCGCCTCAATATACACAATCTCCTTATCCTTATCAAGAAGAACCACCTTCCTATCATGAATCATTCTTCCCAACAAATGAACCCTCCTATCCACCTCACCCTCCATTGGATAACAACACACTTATCTCTAATCTCATTGGTCTCACCTCTAAACTCCAATATTTTATATCCTGCAGGGACCAACCCTCCACCTCCAATATTCAATCCTCAAGCTTCAGTGCACCGCCACCCTCCGTGCAAGAATACCCATATCCATCAATCCAAGAGCAACATGATCCCAACGATGCTATTGACATGGAACAAAAGAGAAGTGATCGTCTTAGGGACGCAATCTCAATGGATCGGTTACACGCGGCCTTATTTCCAGAGAAGCAAGAGGAGGCCCAAAATGTGGAGGTAGGAGAGACCCTTGAAGATGAAGGAGTAGTTGAAGAGAGTTGTCGTGGAAAGGAAATCATCAAGGAGGAGTACGATTTTATACTGAAACAACTGGACGAAGCTGCAATAGTTAAAGAGGAAATAGTTAAAGACTTAGAAGAGGTTGATCAAAAGATGGAGATTAAAGAAGAAGAAGCACAACCTCCTATGACCTTGGTAAGCAATAAAGAAGAGATTGAATTGGAAGAAAGCTACCAAGAGGAAGAGGTTAAAATTGAAGAAGCTTTCAAAGAGGTGGAAGTTATCAGGAAAGAACACACAAGAGTAAAGCTTGAAACCACCTTGCCAAAGTTGTTGGAGACCCCTCCCCCTAAGTCGCCATTATCCTTCACAACATTCAAGTGGAAAAAATTCGTATCCCTTGGATTTCTTATTCTACTTGAATATGGTCTACTGGAGACGGATAGTCAACTTAGATCTCTTTGTGGCATTAAGAATGAGAGGGAGATGGTCAGTGGGAGGAACTATTAAGCAAGGTTTAATATGGTTGTGTGCTCAAAGTTTAAATGCCAAGATTGGTGTAGAGCTCAATTACATGGGTCTAGGAAGTTGTTTGGATGCTTCAGTGAGAATTCAAATTGCTTGCCACTCGGTTGAAGCAATAATGATCAACACAAAGACGGGTGTAAAAGCAAGATTTGGGACCCCGGAATTCAGTCCAGCAATCAACACTCTTGGGGCCTTGTCACTTACTTTAACTTGCTTGAAGGCTTTATGTGCCTAGTTTGGGATCCCGGAGGCCATTGGAATTACAAACAATGGAGGCCATTGGAATTACAAACAATGGTGGAGATTCTTGGACGAGTTCAAGCACAAGCCGCCATGACAAGAAGCTCCCCGAACGTCCAACTTAAGGACTTTAACTAAAAGTACTAAGTGGGAGACAACCCACCATGGTATGATCTTTCATTTTTATCCTTAATTTTATTTTATTCTATTTTTATTAGTGTCCAGTCATAATGTCTACATCAGCATCTGCATTTTACATTCTGCATATAAAAAAAGAGAGAGAGAAAAGTGCGTTCCACGCTTGTGCATGGTCCACGAAAGGGTACGAGCCAACCCACTCATATGTGTGGGCGACGCGTGTGTGTCACCTGTATTTTAGTCAAAAATTGGAATCAATGGCTGATTTGGCTGAGAGTTGTGCTGCCTTGGTGCTGGTATTGTGCATTTAGCACAACCAGTGGTCAGCGTACGCGTGACCGACGCTTACGCGTCACTTGGATTCTTGCTCACCGATGCGTAAGCGTGACCGACGCTTACGCATCGCCTCTTCTCTTGCACACCCACGCGTACGCATGGGCGACGCTTACACGTCGCTTGGCAGATCCCATTCTTCTACTTTTCTCTCTCCTTTCTTATTCTTCCCTCTTCCTTTCCTACTTTCATCTCTTCCCTTTTCCCTCTCATTTTCTTTTCCTCATTTCATTTACATACTTTCATTCATTGTATTTTAACTGTATGGATGTTTTTATTTTCTTTTCTATGTTTATTATTGGTGCACGAAACAACAATCACACTTTTGCAATTCCGCACAACTAACCAGCAAGTGCACTGGGTCGTCCAAGTAATACCTTACGTGAGTAAGGGTCGATCCCACAGAGATTGTCGGCTTGAAGCAAGCTATGGTTATCTTGTAACTCTTAGTCAGGATATCAATAATTCTCAGATTTAATTGTAAAAAGTAAAAGAACATGAAATAAATACTTGTTTTGCAGTAATGGAGAACATGTTGAGGTTTTGGAGATGCTATATCTTCTGAATCTCTACTTTCCTACTGTCTTCTTCTTCATGCACGCAAGTCTCCTTCCATGGCAAGCTGTATGTTGGGTTTCACCGTTGTCAATGGTAACCTCCCATCCTCTCAGTGAAAATGTTCAACGCGCTCTGTCACAGCCCGGCTATTCATCTGTCAGTTCTCGATCATGTCGGAATAGAATCCAGTGATTCTTTTGCCTCTGTCACTAACGCCCCACAATCGCGAGTTTGAAGCTCGTCACAGTCATTCAATCCCTGAATCCTACTCAGAATACCACAGACAAGGTTTAGACCTTCCAGATTCTCAAGAATGGCCGCCAATGGATTCTAGCTTATACCACGAAGATTCTGGAATCCAAGAGATATCCACTCAATCTAAGGTAGAACGGAGGTAGTTGTCAGGCACACGTTCATAGGTGAGAATGATGATGAGTGTCACCGATCATCACATTCATCAAGTTTAGGAACAAGTGATATCTTAGAATAGAAGCATGCGTGACTGAATGAAAAACAGTAGTAATTGCATTAATCCATCAAGACACAATAGAGCTCCTCACCCCCAACCATGGGGTTTAGAGACTCATGCCGTAGAAGATAATGTGAAACGTGTAATGTGTCATGAGGTACAGATACAATAGCAAAAAGTCCTATTTATAGTGAACTAATGACCTAGGGTTTACAAGAATGAGTAAATGATGTAAAAATCCACTTCCGGGGTCCACTTGGTGTGTGCTTGGGCTGAGCATTGAAGCTTTCATGTGTAGAGACTTTTTCTGGAGTTAAACGCCAGCTTTTGTGCCAGTTTGGGCGTTTAACTCCAGCTTTTGTGCCAGTTCCGGCGTTAAACGCCGGGAATTCTGAAGCTGATTTGGAACGCCGGTTTGGGCCATCAAATCTCGGGCAAAGTATAAACTATTATATATTGCTGGAAAGCTCAGGATGTCTGCTTTCCAACTCATTTGAGAGCGTGCCAATTGGGCTTCTGTAGCTCCAGAAAATCCACTTTGAGTGCAGGGAGGTCAGAATCCAACAGCATCTGCAGTCCTTTTTCAGCCTTTGAATCAGATTTTTGCTCAGGTCCCTCGATTTCAGCTAGAAAATACCTGAAATCACAGAAAAACACACAAACTCATAGTAAAGTCCAGAAAAGTGAATTTTAAATAAAAACTAATAAAAATATAATAAAAACTAACTAAAATATACTAAAAACATACTAAAAACAATGCCAAAAAGCGTATAAATTATCCGCTCATCACAACACCAAACTTAAATTGTTGCTTG
This sequence comes from Arachis duranensis, assembly GCF_000817695.3. Taxonomy (NCBI): domain Eukaryota; kingdom Viridiplantae; phylum Streptophyta; class Magnoliopsida; order Fabales; family Fabaceae; genus Arachis; species Arachis duranensis. Next base: position 26,752,798 of record NC_029780.3, on the reverse strand, counting down.
TCCCCAAGCAACTAAAAATCAAATAGGATAAAAAGAAGAGAATATACTATAGACTCCGAAATATCAATGAAACTTAGCTCCAATTAGATGAGCGGGACTAGCAGCTTTTTGCCTCCGAATAGTTTTGGCATCTCACTTTATCCTTTGAGGTTCAGAATGATTGGCATCTATAGGAACTCAGAATTCAGATAGTGTTATTGATTCTCCTAGTTAAGTATGTTGATTCTTGAACACAGCTACTTTATGAGTCTTGGCCATGGCCCAAAGCACTCTGTTTTCTAGTATTACCACCGGATACATACATGCCACAGACACATAACTGGGTGAACCTTTTTAGATTGTGACTCAGCTTTGCTAGAGTCCCTAATTAGAGGTGTCCAGGGTTCTTAAGCACACTCTTTTTGCTCTGGATCACGACTTTAAACACTCAGTCTCAAGTTTTCACTTGACACCTTCACGCCACAAGCACATGGTTAGGGACAGCTTGGTTCAGCTGCTTAGGCCAGGATTTTATTCCTGTGGGCCCTCCTATCCACTGATGCTCAAAGCCTTGGATCCTTTTTATTTTACCCTTGCCTTTTGGTTTAAAGGGCTATTGGCTTTTCTGCTTGCTTTTTTTCTTTTTTTTTCTTTTTTTTTGTATTCATTGCTTTTTCTTGCTTCAAGAATCAATTTGATGATTTTTCAGATCCTCAATAACATTTCTCATTTTCCATCATTCTTTCAAGAGCCAACAATTTTAACATTCTTAAAACAACAAATTCAAAAGACATATGCAGTGTTCAAGCATTCATTCAGAAAACAAAAAGTATTGTCACCACATCAAAATAATTAAACTAGTTTCAAGGATGAATTCGAAATCATGTACTTCTTGTTCTTTTGTAATAAAAACATTTTTCATTTAAGAAAGGTGATGGATTCATAGGACATTCATAGCTTTAAAGCATAGACACTAAGATACTAATGATCATGTAGTGAAGACACAAACATAGATAGAACATCAAGCATAGAAATCGAAAAACAGAATAATAAGAACAAGGAAATTAAGGAATGGGTCCACCTTAGTGATGACGGCTAGTTCTCCTTCTTGAAGATCCTATGGAGTGCTTGAGCTCCTTAATGTCTCTTCCTTACCCTTGTTGCTCCTCTCTGATTTCATGGAGGATAATGGTTGCTTTTGTTGAGGTCTATGAGTGGGCTCTTTTGTTTGCTCCATCCTCTTTCTTAGTGATGGGCTTTTGAGATGAATCTCTCCATCTCTCATGACTCGGAGTTGGAAGCAACTGCCTTCCCTTTCCTCTTCCTAGAGGTTTCTCTGGCCTTAAGTGCCATCTATGGTTATGGAAAAACAAAAAGCAATGCTTTTACCATACCAAACTTAGAAGGTTTGCTCGTCCTCGAGCAAAAGAAGAAAGAATAGAGGAGAAGAAGAAAATAGAGGAGATGGAGAGGTGTGAGTGGTTAAGAGGTAATGGGAAAGCGTATTTGGGGAAGGGTATTATTGGAATATGTGAAGAAGAGAGAGTGTGAACTGAGGTTGGTGGGGATCCTGTGGGGTCCACAGATCCTGAGGTGTCAAGGATTTCTCATCCCTGCACCAATTAGGCTTGCAAAACGCCCCTTGCTACCAATCTTGGCATTAAACGCCAGGTTGCTGCCCATTTCTGGCGTTTAACGCCAGCTTCCTACCCTTTTCTGGCGTTAACGCCAGCTTTGTGCCCATTTCTGGCGTTAAACGCCCAGAATGGTGCCAGACTGGGCGTTTAACACCCATTCTGCTGCCCTTACTGGCGTTTAAACGCCAGCAAGTTTCTCCTCTAGGGTGTGCTGTTTTCCATTCTGTTTTTCATTCTATTTTTGCTTTTTCAATTGTTTTTGTGACTTCACATGAACATCAACCTACATAAGACATAAAATAACAATAGAAGCTAAATAGATAGAATTGGGTTGCCTCCCAACAAGCGCTTCTTTAATGTCAGTAGCTTGACAGTGGGCTCTCTTGGAGCCTCACGGATACTCAGAGCATGATGATGGCCTCTCAACACCAAACTTAGAGTTTGGTTATGGCCTCCCAACACCAAACTTAGAGTTTGAATGTGGGGGTTTTATTTGACTCTGTATTGAGAGAAGCCTTTCATGCTTCTTCCCTTTTCCTGTATGCAAACCATGGTACTTTCTGAATGGTGAAGAGTTGCTCATCCGGAAAGGTTTTAGAGATCTCAGCAGGAGGGTGGGGCGCTCCTGCTACTGGTTCTATCCGGGACAGGTGATCAGCTACTTGATTCTCTGTCCCTTTTCTGTCTCTTATTTCTATATCAAACTCTTGCAGAAGCAACACCCATCTTATGAGCCTGGGTTTTGAATCCTGCTTTGTGAGTAGATATTTAAGAGCAGCATGGTCAGTGTACACAATCACTTTTAAACCACTGCAAGTAACTCTTTTTCTATGGTTGTGTAATTCTTATGTGCATCATTTAAAACACGGCTAGCATAATAAATAACATGCAGAAGCTTGTCATGCCTCTGTCCCAATACTACACCAATGGCATGGTCACTGGCATCACACATT
>NC_029780.3:26747343-26750170 GCF_000817695.3 Arachis duranensis | reverse complement strand
GTAGAATCCTGCATGCCCCAGAAAGCTTCTGATTGCCTTAACATTGGTAGGTGGTGGTAATTTTTCAATCACTTCAACTTTAGCTTGATCCACCTCTATTCCTTTGTTCGAAATTTTGTGCCCAAGGACAATTCCTTCAGTAACCATAAAGTGACATTTTTCTCAATTTAAGACCAGGTTAGTCTCTTGGCACCTTTTCAGGACAAGTGCTAAATGATCAAGACAGGAGCTGAATGAGTCTCCAAATACTGAGAAGTCATCCATGAAGACTTCCAGGAACTTCTCTATCATATCAGAGAAGATAGAGAGCATGCACCTCTGAAAGGTTACAGGTGCATTGCACAGACCAAAGGGCATCCTTCTGTAGGCAAATACTCCAGAAGGACATGTGAATGCTATTTTCTCTTGGTCCTGAGGATCTACTGCAATTTGGTTGTAACCTGAATAGCAATCCAAAAAGCAGTAGTATCCATGACCTGCTAGTCTCTCTAGTATCTGGTCTATGAATGGTAAAGGAAAATGATCCTTTCTGGTGGCTGTATTGAGCCTTCTGTAGTCAATACACATACGCCACCCTGTAACAATTCTTGTAGGAACCAGTTTATTCTTTTCATTATGAACCACTGTCATGCCTCCCTTTTTAGGGACAACGTGGACAGGGCTCACCCAAGGGCTATCAGAAATAGGATAAATAATCCCAGCATCTAGTAACTTAGTGACCTCTTTCTGCACCACCTCCTTCATGGCTGGATTTAGCCGCCTCTGTGGTTGAACCACTGGCTTAGCATCATCCTCCAATAGGATCTTGTGCATGCATCTTGCTGGGCTAATGCCCTTAAGATCACTTATGGACCACCCAAGAGTTGTCTTGTGTGTCCTTAGCACTTGAATTAGTGCTTCCTCTTCCTGTGGATTTAAAGCAGAGCTTATGATCACTGGAAAAGTGTCACTTTCTCCCAGAAATGCATATTTCGGGGATGGTGGTAGTGGCTTGAGCTCGGGTTTAGGAGGCGTATCCTCTTCCTGAGGAATTTACAGAATTTCTTTTATTTCCTCTGGTTCCTCCAGGTCAGGCTGAACATCTTCAAAAATATCCTCTAGCTCTGATTCGAGACTCTCAGTCATATTAATCTCTTCCACCAGAGAATCTATAATATCAACGCTCATACAGTCATTTGGGGTGTCTGGATGCTGCATAGCTTTGACAACATTCAACTTAAACTCATCCTCATTGACTCTCAAGGTTAATTCCCCTTTTTGGACGTCAATGAGGGTTCGTCCAGTTGCTAGGAAAGGTCTTTCTAGAATGAGAGTTGCACTCTTGTGCTCTTCCATTTCCAGCACCACAAAGTCAATGGGAAAGGCAAATGGCCCAACCTTGACAATCATGTCGAAATGTAAATGGCCCAACTGTGACAATCATATCCTCAATCATGCCTGATGGGTATTTAACGGAGCCATTAGCAAGTTGAAGACAGATCCGGGTTGGTTTGACTTCTTCAGCCAAGCCAAGCTTTTTGATAGTGGATGCAGGTATTAGGTTGATACTTGCCCCAAGATCACATAGAGCTTTCTTGGTACAAGTACCCTCTAATGTGCATGGTATCATAAAGCTTCCAGGATCTTTAAGCTTATCTGGTAAGCTCTTTAAAATGACTGCACTGCATTCTTCAGTGAGAAAAACTTTTTCAGTTTCTCTCCAATCCTTCTTATGACTTAAGATTTCTTTCATGAACTTAGCATAAGAGGGTATTTGCTCAAGTGCCTCTGCAAACGGAATCTTTATTTCAAAAGTCCTGAGATAGTCTGCAAAGCGAGCAAATTGTTTGTCTTGTTCCGCTTGGTGGAGTTTCTGAGGATAAGGCATCTTGGCTTTATACTCTTTAACCTTAGTTGCTGCAGGTTTATTTCCTACAGAAGTGGTTGGAGAAGCCTGCTTAAGGGGGTTGTTATCAGCACTTGCAAGTGTCTGACCCCTTTGTGGTGCTTGAACACCAGGATTGGGTGCTTTTTGGGCGTTTAACGCCAGATTGCAACCCTTTTCTGGCGTTTGAACGCCAGAATTGGCTACCCATTGGGCGTTTAACACCACTTTCTTACCCTTTTCTGGCGTTTGAACGCCAGAATCATTCCTCTCTGGGCTCTTACTGTCCTCAGAGGGATTTTGGGTAGTTGGTTGGTCATCCTCTGTCAGTTGTTCCTTTCTTAGCTTTCTGCTGCTTTGAGTTGATACATTCAATATCTTCCCACTCCTTAATTTAACAGCTTGGCATTCTTCTGTTATCTGTTTAGATAATTGCTGTCTTGTCTGATTCAATTGTGCTTCCATATTCTTGTTAGCATTTTTAGTGTCTTGGAGCATCTCTTTAAATTCTGCCAATTATTTTGTCATAAGGAGTAATTGTTGATTAAGCTCAATAATCTGTTCTTGAGGATTAGGATCAGTAATCACTGTCCTGGCCTCTTCCTTTATGTAGGACTCACTGCTAGAGTACAAATGTTGATTTATAGCAACAGTATCTATGAGTTCTTGAGCCTCTTCAATCGTCTTTCTCATGTGTATAGATCCACCAGCTAAGTGGTCTAAAGACATCTAAGCTTTTTCTGTAAGCCCATAGTAGAAGATGTCTAACTGTACCCACTTTGAAAACATTTCAGAGGGGCATTTCCTTAGCATACCTCTATACCTCTCCCAGGCATTATAAAGGGATTCATTATCCTCTTGTTTAAAGCCTTGGATGTCCAGCCTTAGCTGTGTCATCCTTTTTGGAGGGTAAAATTGATTCAGAAATTTATCTGATAACTGTCTCCATGTTTTTATGCTTGC
>NC_029780.3:26733349-26746121 GCF_000817695.3 Arachis duranensis | reverse complement strand
AAGCTCGTCACAGTCATTCAATCCCTGAATCCTACTCAGAATACCACATATAAGGTTTAGACCTTCTGGATTCTCAAGAATGGCCGCCAAATGATTCTAGCTTATACCATGAAGATTCTGATTCAGGAATCCAACAGATATCCACTCAATCTAAGGTAGAACGGAGGTGGTTGTCAGGCAGACGTTCATAGGTGATAATGATGATGAGTGTCACGGATCATCACATTCATCAAGTTTAGGAACAAGTGATATCTTAGAATAGAAGCAAGCGTGACTGAATGAAAAACAGTAGTAATTGCATTAATCCATCAAGACACAGCAGAGCTCCTCACCCCCAACCATGGGGTTTAGAGACTCATGCCGTAGAAGATACAATGTGAAACGTGTAATATGTCATGAGGTACAGATACAATAGCAAAAAGTCCTATTTATAGTGAACTAGTGACCTAAGGTTTACAAGAATGAGTAAATGATGTAAAAATCCACTTCCGGGGTCCACTTGGTGTGTGCTTGGGCTGCACATTGAAGCTTTCATGTGTAGAGACTTTTTCTGGAGTTAAACGCCCGCTTTTGTGCCAGTTTGGGCGTTTAACTCCAACTTTTGTGCCAGTTCCGGCATTAAACGCCGGGAATTCTGAAGCTGATTTGGAACGCCAGTTTGGGCCATCAAATCTCGAGCAAAGTATGAACTATTATATATTTCTGGAAAGCCCAGGATGTCTTCTTTCCAACGCAATTGAGAGCATGCCAATTGGGCTTCTATAGCTCCAGAAAATCCACTTTGAGTGCAGGGAGGTCAGAATCCAACAGCATCTGCAGTCTTTTTTCAGCCTCTGAATCAGATTTTTGCTCAGGTCCCTCAATTTCAGCTAGAAAATACCTGAAATCACAGAAAAACACACAAACTCATAGTAAAGTCCAGAAAAGTGAATTTTAAATAAAAACTAATAAAAAATATAATAAAAACTAACTAAAATATACTAAAAACATACTAAAAACAATACCAAAAAGCGTATAAATTATCCGCTCATCAATTATTTTTCTATTGGTGTTAAATGTTCTTATTCCACAGTTGCATTTCTCTTGCTTTCTTTTGGTGCTTTGTGACTTATTTCCATTGTTGGGTAATATTATTTATAGGTCAATGCTAATCTTTTATGACACTTGTATTCTATTTGCATTGACATGCACCTATATTGTCTTTCATTACCCACACTCTCTCCCCCATTATTGCACTTTCTGCACTATTGATATACCATTTACTTCTACTGTTTTCTCACTTGCATTTTGTAGCTACCATGTAATTAAGACCCTCATTATTCGGCATAAACCCACCCATATTTTATTTGTTTTCTATCTTTGCTTCTGCGTTACTTTTCCTCCTTTTCCTCTTCTTTCAAGATGGCCACCGAGAAGGGAAAGGAAAAGCTTTTTAGTGGGGCAACAAACAAGTCCATCTGCACATTCTTTAGAGAAGGAGCAGTAGTTATAGCTCACAACCCCCGTCTACTTGCACATCTCTACATGCACCGAGAACGGTACAATCTTTAAGTGTGGGGAGGTCGATACTGATCTTCGTGGGTTAGTCACTTTCTTCTCAACACCAATTTTTATTTTTCTTTGTTAGCTCATTGCTGCATTTGCGTATATAATTGCATGTTTGTTTGATTTTGTGCATATTCTACCACTACTTGGTTGAAGTGATGAACTCTTTTCCAAGAAATTATCTTATAGCATTTCACTAACTTGAATTAAAACTTTTGTTAAACTTGTTTGAAGAATTTTAATTTGGAACATGGTTTTAGAGATCGAACACACAAAACTAGTGAGATTTTGAGCCTAATTGATTGGTTAAATTTTATCAACCATCATTTTATTTTTTTTTATGTGTGTTGTTCTCTCTAAAATTATGATCTTTGTCTTGCTTTATTCTATATTTCCATTGATTGATGTATGCATGCACTTATATGATTGAGGCCTTGTTTCATTTATCTTACATACCGATATGGCCTTACCCCTTTCATTATCTTTTGCAAACTAATTTGAGCCTATTTTACCCCATTTGTTCTTTACTTTAGCTCATCACTAACTCTAAGCGAAAAACAATAATGTCCTTAATTTGAATCCTTGGTTAGCTTAGACTAGTGAGAGTGCTCATGATTTAAGTGTGGGGAAATTGGGATTGAAAACATTTGGTTTGAGAATTGGGTGTGTATATTCTTGTGAAAATGTGCAAAACAATAGTTAAGCATATATTATTGCATTCAATACTTTAATCATATGCATTGAGAAAAAAACAAAAGAAAAGAAAAGAAAAAAATAGAAAAAATATGAGAAAAAGAAAAAAAAATAAAAAAAAGCAAATAATAAAAAGGGGACAAAATACCCCAAGTTAAGTAATAATATCAATACATATGAGTTATACTTAAATTTGGGATGCATGAATATATGGCAAAACATAGTTAATGGGCAGTTAGATCTTGCATTATAATTACATGGATTGTCTTAAGTTAGGTGGCAAGTTTAGGTTAATCAAGGATTCAGATTTTAGTCCACTTAACCAAATACAATCCTACCTTGACCCTAACCCCATTACAACCCTTAAAAGACCTCTTGATATGCGTATATGTGCATTAATTCTTTGTTGATTGGTAAAAGAAGAGCAAGCCTTAGAAAGTAAGATTAGTAGAGAATTGAGAGAATCGAACCTGAAACACTTAAGTGATTAGAGTGTATACACTTCCAGTGAGGGTTCCATGCTCGATTCTTTGTTCCCAGCTTTCATGAGCTATTTTCTTCTACAAGTCTATTTATACTTCATTTTTATGATTTAAATTAGTGAAATCCAGTTCATATTTGTTCTTGAAAGGTTTATTTACTTTTCACCAAATAGGTAGAAATATTTTGCATGTAGTTGCATTCATATAGATAGGTTGCATTGCATAAGTTCTACCATTTTGCCTTCACTCTTCATAGCTTCTCTTGAGCTTAGCATGAGAACATGCTAATATTTAAGTGAGGGGAGATTTGATGCACCACTATTTTGTGGTACATCTTGTGCTTAATTGGGTGGATTTTATCCACTAATCTCACACTTATTCATAGAAATCGCATGTTTTACATTTTCTTTCCTGATTTTGTGCTATGATTGGAAACATGCTTCTTTGGCCTTAATTTTACTAATTTTAATCTCTCTTATTACCATTCGATGCCTTGATATATGTGTTAAGTGATTTTAGGATAGGGCAGGAATGGCTTAGAAAATGGAAAGGAAGCATGCAAAAGTGGAAAGAATACAAGAAATTGAAGGAACTGCTAATGCTGTCAGCTCTGACCTCTTCGCATTCAATTGATCATAACTTGAGCTACAGAGGTCCAAATGAGGCGGTTCTAGTTGCGTTGGAAAGCTAACATCCGGGGTTTCAAAATGATATATAATTCACCATAGTGGCTGTACAGCTAAATGATGCGCACGCGTGCATCACGCGCACACGTTGTTTTGCGGAAAATTTAGCGACCTGTATGTATCAGAATTCGCCCCCAGAATAGCTATTTTTGACCCAGTTTTCGGCCCAGAAAACATAGATTAGAGGCTGCAGAGTGGAAGAATCATTCAGACATCACACAGTGATCAGTATTCATAATTTTAGGTTCTAAATGTAGTTTTCTAGAGAGAGGGACTCTCTCCTATCTCTAGGTTTTAGGATTCCTAGTTTTATGCTTTTGAGTTGGATATTACAAAGAGTTACTACCTCCATAAAGTTTTTATCATTCTAGTTTATTTTCTATTTTCTTGCTCTTTTATTTTCTATTTGATTCCATTATTTCTTGATTATTTTCAATTGAGTTTAATTGCCATGTATTCTTTCTACTCCCTTCACATGAATGTGAATTTGGCATCCATGTCAATGGAGTAGGCTTCCAACTTGACTTTGGAGTTAGATTAATATTTGGAGACCCTTGAGTTAGAAGACTCAAGAGTTAAATAATAATTGGGGATTGTTGGCTAGCTCTCTAGTTGCAAACGCTAATCCTTCCCAAGGGAGAGGATTAGGACTTGTGAATAGAAGTAGGCTTTCAACTTGACTTTCCTTTAATCAGTAAATGATAACCAAAGTAGAACAATTTACTAATTAATCTTGGAAAATCCAACAAGGATAGAACTTCCGATTAATCTTCTCCTAGTCAAGGCATTTTATTTATTTTAATTACATAAAACCTCTTGTTAATTTTTCTTGCTTTAATTTATAATCATTTATGTGCTCATTGCCCAAACTCTAAATTTCCCAGAAAACTCATAACCAATAACAAGAACACTTCCCTGTAATTCCTTGAGAGACGACCCGAGGTTTGAATACTTCAGTTATTATTTTTATTGGGTTTGTTTAAGTGACAACCAAATTTTTGTATGAAAGGATTCTTGTTGGTTTAGAAGCTATACTTTCAACGAGCTTTTATTTGTGAATTTCTAAACCGTCAAAAGTTCGTTCATCACCTACCAAACCACCAAATACCTCCATATGATCTCAATCCATATCCACCACCATACCACCAACCATATGAGCCATATGAACCATATTTAGAACTATCACCATTCCAACACCAATACTCTCATGGCCCTATTGAACTATCACCTTCATATCACCACATCAATACTCTCATTCTTTTGAACCACCTCCCGCATCTGAAGACTTTCTCCCACACAATGAGCCCTCTTTTCTACCACAACCCTCCATGGAAGAAGCTTTTCAACACCAAGTTTTCTCAAAGAGCAAGAAAAATCCCAAGGGAAAAAGACAGATAGGTCCTTGACTTTTCAAACTTTTGACAAATACATACCTGACAAAATTTAAATACAAAAAAGTCTCTAACTTTAACAAATGGAGGACAATTTAGTCCTTCGGTCTATTTGCTTCTCATACACCTAACGGAACTGGCTGACGTGGCTGAAACGGTGTACAGGTGTCCGTTACGGTGCCACGTTGGAAAGAGAAAAAAGTTCGAAGGACAAATAAGTCCTTGATGTCATTTTACAAATAAAGTTCGAAGGACAAATAGGTCCTTGAGAATTTTTTTTCATTATACTTCTATTATGCTTCTATTATGAGAATTTAGTTTATAAAATTAGGCTAATTTTTTTTGTATGAAAAAAATATTGGTGTTTTTGTTGAAAATAGGAAAATGTGGTGTAATTATAGATGGGCGGATTTTTTTGTGGGAAGTCAACACGTGGGAGGCGTGGTGCAACACGTGGGGGCGTGGTGAACACGTGGCATCATTCTGACCAACACGTGGGGGCGTGTTGAACACGTGGCAGCATCTTAGCCAACACGTGGCAGCATCTTAGCCAACACATGAGGACGTGTTGAATAATTTCCACAATACTGTAATACACATCAAATGTCAATATTCAACCAAAACACCAATTTTCTTTCCATATTAAAAATAATTTCTGATAAAATTATGCTTGTATTTTGAAATCTAGTTAACTTGTTTTATTCTACAATTTAAATTATTTGTATTAAAATTGTAGAAATTGGGCTTGTTATGTTTCTACTCTTTTTCTTAAATTGCATTAGTTTAGTTTTAGTGCATTTGTGTATTATATTAGAATTTGTTAAATTGCATTAGTTCAGTTTTCATCATACCAGTGGCATTAGTTAGCATCAGTTCATTTATGCATCAAGTTAGCATTAGTTCATTTGTGCATCATTCATGTATTAAGTTAGCATTAGTGCATTTGTGTATTATATTAGAACTAGTATTTTTATGCATAATAACATTACGAGAATATATTTTTTTTAAATTATAGTTCACTTTGTTCTAACAGTATAAATTATGCATGACACAAAAGATTTATAAAATCAAACTACTTTTACAAAAAAGTCGTAAGTTGACAAAAGTTTCTGACTAAGAAGACCAAGATATCTGCAGATAAAAAATTAAATAATAAGATTTTTAGTTATTATTTTTATATGAAAAAGTCTAATTTTTTATTAGTAATTAATTTTAACATTCGTTATCAAAAATTTAAAATAATTTAATGTGTATAATTTTACATTTAAAATATTTTAATTATAAAAAAATATCGAATGATATATTTTGATTTATCAAATTACTAATATAAAATATAATTATATATAGAGTAAAAATAGTAGAGAGAAATATAAAAATGGAGAGAGGTAGATGAGAGAATTTAGGAAATGAGTTTATTAATTTTGAAAAAAAAATTCTCAAGGACCTATTTGTCCTTCGAACTTTATTTATAAAATGACGTCAAGAACTTATTTGTCCTTCGAACTTTTTTCCCCTTCCAACGTGGCACCGTAACGGACACCTGGACACCGTTTCAGCCACGTCAGCCAGTTCCGTTAGGTGTATGAGAGGCAAATAGACGAAAGGACTAAATTGTCCTCCGTTTGTTAAAGTCAGGGACTTTTTTGTATTTAAATTTTGTTAGGGATGTATTTGTCAAAAGTTTGAAAAGTCAGGGACCTATTTGTCTTTTTCCCAAATCCCAAAGGAGGCACAACGCTCTCGTGGTTTCCATGGCCAAAATCAAAGCCCATTTAGACTCACAAAATTCATGCCATAACTAAAGCATTTCCATGGATAATTGTGAGGATTTGACTTCAGCTAAAGATTGTGGGATGAAGGAAAGCTTAGAGCCCCAAATGAAAGAAGAGGAGTTGATGCATAATACTCTCCGATCCTTTCTTCAAGAACAAAGAGAGGCAAGAAAGGAAAAGCAAGAATCAATCAAGTGTCAAAATGCTGCCATGGCTACCTTAGCCAAAGCTTTAACCCGATTGATCTCAACATGCTTTTGTAATAATCCAAGCACTTCTATGGATAAATGTGAAGAATTAACTTTAATTGAACGATGTGAAATGGAAGAGAACTTGGAACCTCAAGAGAAAGAAGAGGAGTTGAAGCATGACTTGCAACAAGTGGAGGAAGTCGATATCGATAAATCAGAGAAAGTGGTTGAAGAGTTAGGGGGAGTTAAACATGAGGTGGATTTCAAGATTGAAGACACTTCTACACCAACTAGTGACATTGGTGATCTTGTTGAGCCTTCTTCCATCGGATGTGAAATTGATATTAAGGAGGAACGTGCACAACCTCCAAGACCTATTTTGAGCAATGAAGATGATATGGAAGAAGTTGGCAAACAAGAAGTGAAAATTAAAGAAGCTTGTCTACAGGTGGAAGTCATTCAAGAAGAACAAAAGGGAGTGGAGATGTCAAAGCTGTTTAGAGCCTCTCTTACTAAGTCACCACCATCTATCACATCATTGAGTAGGTAAAACTCATATCCTTTAGTTTTATTGTCCCACTTGAATATGATTTGTTTGAAATGGATGGTCGACTTAGAGCACTTTGTGGATTGACGAGTAAGAGAGAGATGGTTAGTGGTTAGAAATGTAAATCATGGCTCACTAAGGTTGAAAGCTTAATGTTTGAGTCCCAAGGATAGTGCAATGCGAAATTGAATAGATCTCGGAGGATGATTTGGTACTTAAATGAGAATTCAGAAGTAATGACACCCGGCTAAAATCATGAGAATCAACTAGAAGAAGGGTGTAAAAACAAGGTTTGGGATCCTGGCATACAAAGTGATCATCATTTTTGGGATCTCCTACCTTGTTCACAACTTCATCAAAGCATGGTGCACTTAACTAAAAATTCTGGAGATCATTGGAAGTCCAAGAATTTGTGGAAGTTTCAAGATAAATTCAAGCACAAACCACCATAACAAAGAGCTCACCAAAATGTCAAACTTAAGGAGTTTAACTAAAAGTACTAGGTAGGAGACACCCCACCATAGCAACATATTTTTATTTTCACTTTTGTATATATTAGTAAGTAATTTAGATCTCCTTTGTAGATAGTTTTATTAGGATTGCTTGATAGATTAGGTTGCTTTATAATGTTTGTTGTTGTTTTGGTAGCTTGTTGGGTGTTTGAAAGGCTCAATTTTAGTGGAAAAATTTTAAAAACCAGAGCACCATTCGTGCGTACGCATGCCTCACGTATACGCACAACCAACAAGTTTTTGCAAAAGCATACGTACACATAACACCTTTACAGAACGAAAAGCTAATTGTGCGAGCATCGTGCGTATAGCATGCGTACGTAGATACTAAAACAGAACCAAACCCGATTTATGCGAGTACCATGCACACGCACACACCAACAAAAAAATCCCAAATCATGCGTACGCATAGGGGATGCATACGCACGATGTCCTAACAAAGCCAACATGATTTTGTGCGTACACCATGCATACGCACAAACACCTTTTGCACAACCATTCACGCGTATGTGATAAACCCCATTTTTAGGGTTTATCTTGTATTGAATTTAGAGTATTTTGATAACCTTTTGTCACATTTAGCCTATGAATTAGCATGGTTTTGTTATCTCTCCCATATTTATGCTTAAGTGTAAAAACATGCTTTTTAAGCCTTATTTTGATGAATTCTAATTTCTCCTTGATTCCATAAGATGCCTTGATGTGTTTGCTAGTAATTCCAAGATTGAAATAGGCTAGGCATGGATCAAAGGAAGCAAGGAAGAAAGCATGCAAGTGGAGAGAAGCACAAAAGACAAAAGAATTGATCTCGACCAAGCACGCGCACGCGCACAACGCGCTCGCGCGCACATTGCAGAATCGGCCAGGGACGCGCACGCGTCGATAACCGCACATGACTTCATTAAAGCAACACGTGCCTGGCGATTTGAGGGGGTTTCTGAACCCATTTTGGCGCCAATTGCTGAGAGGAAAGAATAAAAGGATTAAGGATTGAAGGGGAAGATATCTTGGAAGCATATAGCATAATTAGGATTAGTTTAGAGTTAGTTTTAGAGAGAGAAACTCTCACTTCTCTCTAGAATTAGGATTAAGTTTAGGTTAATCTCTCTTCTTAGATCTAGGTTTAATTCATGCTTTGATTCACTTTTCCTTTCCCAATTCTTAATCTTCTCCTCTTCCTCTTTCTAGTTATGTGCTTTAATAATTGTAATTCTTCATTTTGTTTTGGATAGATTGTTGTTCTTTCATTTCCTCTTTCAATAATGCAATTTGAGGTAATTCATGATAATTGTGATTTCCTTGATTGATGTTGTTAATTCTTTGCAATAATTGTTGTTAGATTCTATTCTTGTTGTCAAATTATCATGCTTTTCTTTTGTGCCTTCCAAGTGTTTGATGAAATGCTTGGTTGGATTTTAGTGTAAGTTTTGTTCCTCTTGGCCTAGGTAGAGTAATTAGTGACTCTTGAGTTATCTAATTCCTTTGTTGATTGATAATTAGAAGTTGTTAATTGATTGTAATGCCTTTAAAGCTAGTCTTTCCTTTAGGAGTTGATTAGAACTTGAGGAATCAAATTAATTCATTCACTTGACTTTCCTCCATGGTTAGAGGTTAACTAAGTGAAAGCAATGAACAATTCTCATCACAATTGAGGAGGATAACTAGGATAGGACTTCTAATTTTCATACCTTGCCAAGAGCCTTTTATAGTTGTTAGTTTATTTTCATTGCCATTTACTTTTCATGCTTCTTATAAAAACCCCAAAATAACTCACAACCAATAACAAGACACTTTATTGTAAATCCTAGGGAGAACGACCCGAGGTTTAAATACTTCGGTTTATAGATTTTAGGGGTTTGTACTTGTGACAAACAAATTTTTGTATGAAAGGATTATTGTTTGGTTTAGAAACTATACTTTACAACGAGATTTCATTAGTGAAATTCTAAACCGTCAAAAATCCGATCATCAAAATGGCGCCGTTGCCGGGGAGTTGCAATGGTGTTATATTATTGGTTATTGTATATATGTGAATATTGTGAATAGCTTGATTTTGTTTGGATTGCTTGCTAGTTAGGACTTTGTTTCATTATTTCTTAGTAGTTTTTGTTTTTATTTTCTCTTTTCACCATGAATTCTCATTTTGGCTATGAGTGTGATTATAACTATATTGTAGGAAATGAGAACTTCAATGAGGATGTGTATCAAGGATGGGACAATCAAAGGTGGAAGGAGCCATATGCATATGATCAATCTTCATGGCAACAACCTCCACCAATGCACTATGAAGAAGAGCCATTCTATGATGCATATTACTCCAATGGCTATGGTGAATTACCTTGTGACTTTCAAGAACCACCACCATATGCCTATGAACCATATCCTCAACATAAACCTCAACCATACTCACAAGCCTCTCCATATCAAGCACTTTCCTATAATCCATATCCATCATATGACCAATCATCCATACCATATTTTTATGACCATTTTGAGCAAGAACCCTTAGAACCACCACAACCCTATCAAGATTACTCCTAAGAACCACCTCAATGCACACCACCTCCACAATTTCATCAAGAAGAACCACCTTCCTACCATGACTTCTCTCTCCAAAATAATGAACCTTCCTACTCACCCCAAGCCCCAAT
The DNA here is from genome assembly GCF_000817695.3 of Arachis duranensis. Classification (NCBI taxonomy): domain Eukaryota; kingdom Viridiplantae; phylum Streptophyta; class Magnoliopsida; order Fabales; family Fabaceae; genus Arachis; species Arachis duranensis. Next base: position 26,735,651 of record NC_029780.3, on the reverse strand, counting down.
GGACGATTCTCTCACTTCGTTACTTCAAGCGCAAGAAGCTATGAAGCGAGATACACTTGAGTTTGTGACCAATTTGACCAAAGTGGTGCATACTTTAGCCCACCAATGTTTGAAGACTCAAGGTAATTTCGTGACCACATGTGAAAGGTCAAAAGAAGAGCAAAGCATGAAAGAGAAATTGGAAAATTCGGTAGAGAAGGAGGAGTCGAATTTTGTGTTGGAACAATTGGAAAAGCCTATGATCATTGAAGAAAAGGAAGAGGTGGTTGAGGATTTAGGAGATGTTGAAAGTCCATGGGAATGTAGCATCACAGAGAACTCTTCCAAGAAGCTTGATATTGATGTTGAGGAGGGTGCGCAACCTCCAAGGAATGCCATCATTGGAGACTTAGAAGAGGCTTATCAAGAAATAGATTCAATCATGGATGAATTTCTCTCTACAATGGAATCCCCTCCCATTGGACATGAAGTTGAAACTATAAAAGAGTGTGCACAACCTCCCAAGGAAAACAAAAATGGCATGGTGTATATTGAAATTGAAGAATATGAAGAGGTTGATCAAGAGATGAATTCATTCATCAATGAATTCCTATCCAAAATTGAATCACCTCCCATTAAACAAGATGAAGTTCTTGAAGACAACACCAAGCCACGTAACACAGGGGATGAGGTTGAAATTGAAGAAGCTTGTGAAGAGGTGGAAACAACCAAAGTAGAGCCTAAAGAAGTAGACCTTGCATTGTCTAAGTGTGGGGAGGTCTCCCTTCCCAAGTCACCATCCATCACAACATTCAAATGGGTAAAACTCTTATCCCTAAGCTTTACTTTCTCACTTGAATATGGCTTAATTGAAAATGATGGTCAACTTAGAGCTCTTTGTGGAACTAAAAGCAAGAATGAGTTGTGTAGTGGTTGCAAGTTAGGAATTAGGCTCATTAAGGTAAAAGCTTCAAGGTATAGGAACAATAATTGGAAGAATGCCACTTTACAAGGGTATCGACGGAAGGCTTGGTATGTTAAAGAGAATTTTATATGTCAACCACCCGGAAAGAAAAAGTATGAAGATCAAATTGAAGACGGGTGCGAAGATAAGATATGGGATCCCGGTTTGCTCTGTGAAGACCAACTATGGGGACTCGTATCTTGGGTAGAACTTTGCCCAAGCTTGATGAAAATGGTTGGAAACTCTGTCAACCAATTGAGAGGCAAAGATCCTTGGAGATTCAAGGATGATTACAAACATAAGCCACCATGACAATAAGCACTTCAACATGTCCAACTTAAGGACTTAAACTAAAAGTGCTAGGTGGGAGACACCCCACCATGGTAAACTCTTTCCACCCTCTTTTAAATTTGCTCAATAAGTGATTTGAGTTACCATTGTAGGTAGATGTTTCACATAAATTTGTTTGTACAACTTAATTGTTAGCTTAGTCACATGTATGTTGTGTTTAGTAGTAGATGAATAATATCAAATTGCATTTTTGTGAATTGTATGATGGTTGATTGAATAAAGAGTTGTGAGCAGTATGGGGAGTACTTGAGCATAATTTTTTCTGAAAAAAAATGGGGGTGGACGCGTGATGAGCGGATAATTTATACGCTTTTTGGCATTGTTTTTATATAGTTTTTAGTAAGTTTGAGCTACTTTTAGGGATGTTTTCATTAGTTTTTATGTTAAATTCACATTTCTGGACTTTACTATGAGTTTGTGTGTTTTTCTGTGATTTCAGGTAAATTCTGACTGAAATTGAGGGATTTGAGCAAAACTCTGAAGAAGGCTGACAAAAGGACTGCTGATGCTGTTGGAGAGGGACTTGAGCAAAACTCTGAAAAAGGCTGACAAAAGGACTGCTGATGCTGTTGGAATCTGACCTCCCTGCACTCAAAATGGATTTTCTGGTGCTATGGAACTCCAATTGGCGCGCTCTCAACGGCGTTGGAAAGTAGACATCCAGGGCTTTCCATCAATATATAATAGTCCATACTTTATTCGAAGATTGACGACGTAACTTGGCGTTAAACGCCAAGTACACGCTGCTGTCTGGATTGATCTCAGTTTGTTTTATTCTTCATCTTAGGGGATCATTGATCACGTTAGAGAGGGCTGGCCATTCGGCCATGCCTGAACTCTTCACTTATGTATTTTCAACGGTGGAGTTTCTGCACACCATAGATTAAGGGTGTGGAGCTCTGCTGTACCTCAAGTATTAATGAAACTCTATCTTCTTTTATTCAAATCTCTCTTATTCTTATTCCAAGATATTCATTCGTACCCAAGAACATGATGAATGTTATGAGT
>NC_029780.3:26731492-26732834 GCF_000817695.3 Arachis duranensis | reverse complement strand
CAACAATCTCTGTGGATTCGACCCTTACTCACGTAAGGTTTATTACTTGGACGACCCAGTACACTTGCTGGTTAGTTAAACAGAGTTGTGTCCAATAGTGCCAATTTCTAAAATCCAATTACAAGAAAATAGGAATCACAATTTCGTCCACCAAGTTTTTGGCGCCGTTGCCGGGGATTGTTCGAGTATGGACAACTGACGGTTCATCTTGTTGCTCAGATTAGGTAATTTTCTTTTCAAAAATCTTTTTCAAAAATTTTTCTTTTATTTTTCGCTTTTCCAAACTATATTTTCGAAAAAATTTAATAAAAATACAAAAAAATTAGAAAATCATAAAAATAAAAAATATTTTGTGTTTCTTGTTTGAGTCTTGTGTTAGTTGTTTTTCATGTGCATTTTTGCATTCATATTTTTCATGCATTGAAGATTTCTAAGTTTGGTGTCTTGCATGTTTTCTTTGCATCAAAAATTTTTCAAAATTATGTTCTTGATGTTCATCATGATCTTCAAAGTGTTCTTGGTGTTCATCTTGACATTCATAGCATTCTTGCATGCATTCATTGTTTTGATCTAAAAATTTCATGCATTGATTATTTTTGTTGTTTTTCTCTTTCATAATTCAAAATTCAAAAATCAAAAAAAATATCTTTTCCTTATTTTCATCCAAAATTTCGAAATTTTGGGTTGACTTGGTCAAAAAAATTTTCAAAATTAGTTGTTTCTTACAAGTCAAGTCAAAATTTCAATTTTAAAAATCTTATCTTTGCAAATCTTTTTCAAAAATCAAATCTTTTTCATTTTTTTTATTTTCGAAAATTTCAAAATTATTTTTCAAAATATTTTTCTTATCTTTATATCAAATTTTCGAAAATTAGCTAACAATTAATGTGATTGGTTCAAAAATTTGAAGTTTGTTACTTTCTTGTTAAGAAAGGTTCAATCTTTAAATTCTAGAATCTTATCTTGTAGTTTTTTGTTAGTTAAGTAATTTTTAAAATTAAATCTTTTTCAAAATATCTTTTTCAAATTTATCTTTTTATCTTTTATCTTATCCTTTTCAAAAATTTTATCTTTTTCAAAATTTGATTTCAAAATATCTTATCTAACCTCTTATCTTCTTATCTTTTTCAAAATGTGATTTCAAATCTTTTTCAATCAACTAACTAACTTTTTGTTTGTTTCTCATCTTTTTCAAAACCACCTAACTACTTTTCCCTCTCTAATTTTCGAAAATTCTCCCTCTCTTTTTCAAAAAAAATTCTTTTTGTTTTAAATTTTAATTTTAATCTCATCTCATCTTTAATTTTCGAAAATTACTAACCATTTTTTCAAAATTATTTTC
>NC_029780.3:26731010-26731302 GCF_000817695.3 Arachis duranensis | reverse complement strand
TACTGTGACATAGAGGATTCCTCTTTCTTTTCTTGTTTTCTTCTCTTTCATATGAGCAGGAACAGGGAAAAGGGCACTCTTGTTGAAGTTGATCCAGAACCTGAAAGGACTCTGAAGAGAAAATTAAGAAAAGCTAAATTACAACAATCCAGAAATAACCTTTCAGAAATTTTCGAACAGGAGAAGGACATGGCAGCCGCAAATAATAATGATAATAATGCAAGGAGAATGCTTGGTGACTTTACAAAGCCAACATCCAAGTTTGATGGAAGAAGCATCTCCATTCCTGCCA
>NC_029780.3:26723959-26730910 GCF_000817695.3 Arachis duranensis | reverse complement strand
TCCCAGCCCCCAACCTCTATTATCAACCTTCATTGTTGACCACCCTCATTTCCATCAACCGGCACCAACCAGCAAACACTTTTCCACCGTCAACTCACCCCTCTTTGCCTTTAATGCCACTGCCCTTCCCTTCTCCATTTCTCTGTGGCAGCCCCCTGTTTCTTCCTCCAGCGCATCAACTGTCGCTGGCGTGTCTTCTTCAGTGGCCACCCACCACCGCTGTTCTACCAACTAACTTTCTTTTTTCCCGTTTTTTGTTCAGCTTTTTGCATTTCCAAGTTTTTACCATTTCCTTTTAAATTTTTGTTAGTTGATTTTAGTTTAATTAGTTTAATTTTGATTAATTAGAATTAGTTAGATAATATGCTTTTTGTGGATTATAGGTTGTTAGGTAGGATGAACTTAGTATGTAGTGGATTTAAGGTTTGGTTAATTTTTGCTGAATGTGTTTAGTTTGGATTACTTTATGATTGATCAAATGATGATGTGTTCATTATCTTCTTGTTGTTATTTTGAATTTACTGATTTATTCAGTGGAATATGTCTATCTGATTTCTTGTGACTTAATTGCGGCAATGTGTTGAAGTCATATGGATGATTGTTGACTGAGTAAATTGTTTTACTGTATAACCAATTTACTGCTTAAATTTTTGTGTAACTGTTCGAATTGTGTTAAGTTCAATTGATTTATTGTTTGTTGCTGTGCGTTGAGATTTCCTACTGTTTCTGTTTCAATAAGATGCTTGTTGTGAATTGGTGATACAAGGTTTCATTGACGAAATTCTGTGTTGATATAACCTTGCATACCATATGTTGTAACAATGCCTCAAAATTTTTGTTTGAACAAATTTTTGGTTGACTTCTTTTGATCTCAATGTGTGTTTTCCTTCTAATTCACTTAATTGCATTGAGGTCCATGTTTTAAACTTCTAAAAGTGACAAAAAATTTGGGTCTTTTTACATACTTGAGGTTGTTTGCCTAGTATTGCAAAATTGTTACAATTACTCTATGTAACCTCATTCAACTCATTCTGTTTATTCTTAAATCGTTTTGAGGTACATTAGGCATGAACCACACTTTTTCTTAACAACTTTTTCAATATTAGTATTCAAAAGCCTTGATAATTGACTAGGCTTTATTTTAAAGTTGCTTTTACTTGAGTCTTCATCAATTGCTTATGCTTATGTCGTAGTGATGTATTAAACATTATTTGCTGAATATGTGTGCTACACATAACTTGAATCAGTCATTTTCGACATAATGTAATGTTTGTGAAATTGAATGTGAGCATGTCTATTTTGAAAACTTTTTGATAACATTTCGAAGTTAATGAACATGCTTGCTATGCACATGACAACTAACTTTTCTTTTATTTTTCTAAGTGTATAGTAACAATGTTTCCTTATTTCTTTTAGGTTAAATAGGCAAGGTGACTAAGTTTGATTGATTTTATTGCTTGGAATGTGATTTCTATTTGGTTTTGCTTTGTAATTTCAATTCCACTTCAATCAATTCTGTTTTCTCTTTTCACTTCACATCCATTTATTTATTTATTGACCTTAGTATTTATCTTATGCTTGCTTGCTTATATAATTCTACTTTGTATGCCTTTAGAATGCATTTCATATACCTATTTCTTTTGCTTTTTTTCAGGATGACAGATAGAAAGGGAAAGGGTAAAGCAAAGACCATAAGGTTGGGTAAGAGGAAGAAAACTCAACAAACCACTGGAACAGCAGATGAGCCTCAATATGAGAGACAGATCAGGGAGAGAGATAGAGCTAATCAGAGAACACCTCCCACTGATCCGTCCAAGTTCTCAAATCTCTACTCAGAACTAAAGTTCCCGGATTTTCAGAGGAAGAGCCTCCATGTTGAAAGGAAGCTTCAGATCCCCGCTGAACTGCAAAAGCTTATTGAGGATCGGATCAATCAGCAAGGATGGAGATTCTTAGATCGGGAACTGGTAAGAGTGAACGCACCCTGGGTCCATGAGTTATACGCAAATTATTACACGGTGGCCCTTGTCATAGTTTTACTCTGCGGTAAGCAGATTCTGGTTACTGAGGAAGTGATAGAAGAGATCCTTCACTTTTCGCCTAAACCTCCTGGGAAAGATTCATATGAAAAGGCGAAAAAGGACAAGCACACTCTGGATTTTGACTGGGACGCAGTTTTGCGTGTGATATCCCACATTCTCACCTTGATAGCCACTGGATATATGGTCCGCAGAGGCCAAGCCCAAAAGCAATAGCAAGCAAGTATCTGACGATCGAGGCCTGGCTATGGTATCAGATTCTGTCTAATTATGTGATGCCTAGTACACATGAGACATAGCTCATTGTGGATATGGTCGTGCTGATCTGGTGTGTCTTGGAGGGTAAGCAGTTGTACCTTCCAAAGCTCATCAGAAAGTACATAAGTCAGACTCATCACGTCGGCAACCTGGCGTTCCCATGCCTGATTACCCAACTAGGTCTAAGAGCTAAGGTTGTTTGGGAGGATACGGACAAGAGGCCGACAGTCACTAGCAGCAAGAGAATTATTCCACACGGTGACTAGTATAAGTCTTCGCCATCCACCAGATGTCGAGGACGCAGCAGGATAGCTACCACTGAGGCAGGTACTTTATCAGCAGTCACAGCACCTGAGCAACAACAGTCACAACCAGCCCCTGCAGCCCATCCATCATCATCACAGCTGATATATCATTTGGTCTACCGACTATTTGAGGAGATAGCTCGCTTGGAGCAGTGCTCCAAGTGATACTATGAGAACATTAAGGTGCAGAACCATGATTGGGACCTGATGATTGAGGAGTTGGACAGCCCCTCCGAGCACAGCGAGGAGGAGGATCAGGACCCACCAGTTGAAGGTAGAGACGAGTGAGCTCTAGCCTTATTTTGTTGCACGGAGTTCCATGTAGGATTTTAAGTGTGGGAAGTTCATCCGACCGAGTAAGCAAAATTTTGGGCATAATCTTTCCTATTTTGAACACGTTCAACTTTTTTTTTTGTTATTTTGAGTACTTTTCTAGCTTTTGCACTTGATTATTTTGTTTGTATATATCTTTGCTAAATATTCTAGTTTATTTTAGTTATTGCATTTTCTTGATTTTGGTGTGTATATACATAATTTTAATTGTAGTTAATTAGCTGTGATTGGATAATATGGATAATTGAACCTAGTTATATAGAAAAAAAATATTTGGTTTTTCATTCAACTTGCTTGAAAAATACTTTGGAATATAAATTATATATAGAAAAAAATATTTTGTTTTTCATTGAACTTGCTTGAAAAATACTTTGGAATATAAATTAGAGTTAGAACACACAATCAAGTGAGATTTGAGCTTTTATTTGTGGTAGCATCATATTAACTACTAGTTCATTCTTGTATGTGTTATTCTCTTTCTATAATTATAATCTGTGATTTGTTTAATTCTTTATGTCCAATATTTAGTGTATGAATGCATTTACATGATTGAGACTTTTATTTCAATTTAGCTCACTTACCCATTTAGCCTTACCCTTTTATCTATCATTGTTAACCAATTTTGAGGTTTTTTAACCCCTTTTATTCGTAATTTCAGCACATCACTATCCCTAAGTGAAAAAAAAATTTCCTTCATCTAGATCTTTGATTAGTTTAGGCTAGTGAAAGTATGTATTATCTAAGTGTGGAAAAATTTGGAAATATTAGTAGAGAGAAAAAAAAGGGTATTTTGTATTTTTGTTGAAATTTTGAGAATTTGATAAATACTCATGTATTAAATGCTTAAACCATATGCATTGATATCTTTATATATATATTATCTCCAAAAAAAAAAGAAAAAAGAAAAAGAAAAAAAAATAAAAGAAAAATAAAAAGGGAACAAGTAATACCCCAAAGTGATGTTTGAGAAATAAATGCATATGTGATGAAAAATTGAAAGGAAGTGCATGAGTGTATGAAAAAGTAAATAATGGGTAGCTAGGTTTTGCATTAGAATTGAATAGGTTGTTATATATGTTAGGTGGGAGTTTAAGTTAATCAAGGATTCAAATTCTAGTCCACTTGACCAAATACAATCCTACCTTGACCGTAACCCCATTACAATCCTTGAAAAGTCCTTATGACACTTGTATGCATGCATTGAATAATTGTTAATTGTTAGATGAAAAACAAATTTTAGAAATCAAGATTAGAAGAGAATTGAGTGAATTAACCCTAAACACTTGAGAGATTAAAAAGTATACACATCCGGTGAGGGGTTCGATTACTCAATTTTATGTTTTCACTTGTTATTATCTCTTATTTTGCAAGTTATTACATTTTTTAGAGCTCAAATTGATTCATGGGATTGCATTGATTGTTATATTATTTTAAACCCTTATTTTATACGTTTTCTTGGAAATTAAATTGTTTTGAACAAGTAGATATAGTATATAGTTAGATAGATATGGATAGATAGTTTACTCTCAATAAATGATTGAATATCCCTTGATATTGTCTTTCTTGATATTTAGCATGAGGACATGCTATTATTTAACTGTGGGGATGTTGATAAATTTATATTTTACGATGAATTTTAGGTTAAAAAGAATGGAATTTATCAACTGCTCTTGCATTTATTCACTGAAATAGCATAGTTTTGTGAATGTCTCCTAATTGTGCTTAGTGATAAAATATGCTTTTTAAGCCCTTAAATTGCTAAATTTAGCTCACTTTTCTTCTATTCAATGCCTTGATGTGTTTGTTGAGTGATCTCAGATCTAATAAGGCAAGGATGGCTTGAAGGAATGGAGAAAAAAGCATGGAAAAGTGGAGAATTATGAAGAAGTGAAGATTGGAGAACTTCATGGCCATGCATACGCATGCCTTATGCGTACACATGGATCTCAAGTTGTGCGTACGCATGCCTTATGTGTACACATGAATCTCAAGTTACGCGTATGCATGGTAGATGCATATGCATGATTGGTGGCACGTGATTTATTTAAGTAAACACACAAGTCGCGATTTCAGGCCAATTTTGGGCCCAATCCAACTCATTTCTGAAGCATTTGAAGCATGGACCAAGGGAGGATCAAGAAAGTACTGTTAGAATAGGGTTAGTTTAGGTTTTATCATGTTTTAGGGTAGAATTATAGAGAGAGAAGCTCAAACTTCTCTCTAGAATTTAAAGTTCCTTAGTTTAATTTCTTCTTGGTTTTAGGTTTTGATCATTGTTTTAGTTTAGTTTTCTTTATATTTTCATGCTCTAGCATCCTAATTTGTCTAATTTTACTTGTTAGTTCCTTTATTTTGTCAATTTTGGTATATGAACTCTCTTGTTTAATTTCCAATTTTCTTTAAGGCAATTGATATTTTTCATGTTTATTGTTGCTTATTTGAATTATTGTTATTGATTTCTTACTTTGGTTAGTTATAGTTTTTATTAATTATTGTAAATTACCATATTTTTCTTTTATGTCTTTCAAGTGTTTGTTAAAATGTCTATCTTAGTTTTAGGGTTGAGTCTTACACTCTTGGCTTGGACTTGAGGATTTAGGTGACCTTGATGTCGTTAATGTCCAAGTTAATTGATAATTTAGAAATTTTAATTAATCTTGTTTCCATTAATGTGTAAGACCTATAAATTGACTTACCTCACCATTTAGATATTGACTAATTGGGTTCGCTCTTTGTAATTATCATGTTGTAGTTAGTGACACGAGAGTCGTTGATATCTAATATTGATTGGTGATTTAGGGTTGTTGGTTGTTCTTGCTTCTATTGACAAGTAAGACCTATGGATTAAGATTAATTATGCCTACTTGAATTTCTCCTAATGTAGGAGATGACGAAGTAGGATTAATTCTAGATAATTGTCATGTTTGTGGTCAATGACTTGGTTAGGAAGCCTTGACCCTAAATCCTTGCCATGAGTGTCTTTTAGCATTTAAATTCCTTGTTTGCGTTCTTTAATTTCTTGTCATTTAACTTCTTGTTTGTTGCCATCAAACTCTCAATCTCTCATAGCCAATAATTGAGCACTTGATTGCAATTCCTAGGGAGAATGAATCAGGATTCTACTACCGGTTATTAATTTTGACTTTTGTGACATTTTTCTAAACTTTGATTGAGAGTTGATAATATGTCATCATATACCTATTTTTCTATGCTTTTTCATACAAGAAATTGATGATTAGTGCTTAAATATTGCATTCTTTTATACTTAATTGGAAGATTTCCTTGATATTTTAATTTTATAAATCTTGTAGGAAATAAGAAGAAAAAGAAGCAAAGAAGCACAAAAAAGGAGAAAAAAAGAGCTTTGGGACACACTTTGAAGTTGGGGTACACTTTGGAGCCTTAGACCACGCTTTTAAAAGCGTGGCCCATGACCAAATCAAAGAAGGAAGCAGCCAGCACGCACACTACCCTGCTCTTGCCAAGGGCAGGGCAGAATCGTGATGCAAAGTGAGGTTGGAAGCAAGAATTTCGCTAAGGTAAAATCTGGGCGCTCACAACATGACCATGCCTCCTTCAAAGGGCTATAACTTGAGCTACAGACGTCCAATTGATGTGCTTCCAGTTGCGTTGGAAAGCTGACATTCAAAGCTTTCCAAAGATATATAGCAATCCATATTTGGCGTACAATTCAGGCAGGAACGAAAGGCATCTTTAAGGGCCATGAGGAAGCAAGAAACTAGGATTTACTTTGGTGTCAAGAAAACCAAGGAAAAGAAGTAGCGTGTGCATCCACCAAGTTTCGAACTTGGAACGTCACTTTTGAAAACACTGCCCTGCCCTCCGTGAGGGCAGGGCAGCATTTTGGTGATGCACACACATGCACCAACCTGGCGCACCAAGGGAAGGCTCGGCAGCATCATTCTGGCGCACAGGCATCACTCGGCAGCACCAGCAGCACGCACGGGCACCATTCTGGCGCACCAAAAAGTTCTGCCCTGCCCTCCGCGAGGGCA
>NC_029780.3:26721731-26723624 GCF_000817695.3 Arachis duranensis | reverse complement strand
AGATCTGGGAAGGAAATTGGGTTTTAGGCTCTGCTACCTAAGCCCTTGGGTCCTGAGATCACAATTCATTTTGGGTTCTTCTGTGAACCTCTGCTACATTTTATTTCATTTCTGTTTGAATGCTTATTGCTTCTAATTTACTTTTCTGCTCAATCATTTACTGCAATTTACTTCTTCTTTGTTTAGATCCTACAATTCCATTCCTCAATTCTCTTTTATATTCAAGTCATTTATCTTTCTTGCCATTTAAGTTACTGCAATTTATGTTTCTTGCACTTTAAGTTTCAGTCATTTACTTTCTTGTTCTTTAAGTTTCTGCACATTTACTTTTCTGTTCTTTATCTTACTGCATTTCTCCCTTCCCCCTTTACATTTACTGTCATTTAATTCTTGTTAAAAACAAATCACTCAACCAAAACTTGATTCGCTTGACTAAATCACCCACTAAACTAAAATTGCTCAATCCTTCAATCCCTGTGGGATCGACCTCACTCTTGTGAGTTATTACTACTTGATGCGACCCGGTACACTTGCTGGTTGGATTTGTGTGTTGGAAAATTCGTTTTCTACAAAAACACCATCAAGTTTTTGGCGCCGTTGCCGGGGATTGATTAGATCAACAATGATTAAGTGGGTGAGAAGTCTAGATCAAGCAATTTTTTGTTTTTGTTCTCTGTTTTAAATTGATAGCAAGGTGTTTGAGTTATTGCCTCACTAAGAAATTCTTTCTCTGTGACATGAATTTCAAATTTCATTGATGTTTACAAAATACAAATGGAGTTCAACTCATCTTATGGTCAAATAAAATTTTATGGGATATCATCCACCATCACCAATATCTAATGATGGCTGTGAATATCACCAAGAGAATACACATTCTGAGCACTCCAACTCATGGAGATTTGCTTCAGAAACACAAGATGAGCAAGAGAACCATATGGGATATTTCCTTCCACCACAAAATGATGCAAGTCATGATTCTAATGGTGGCTGGGAATGGAATTCTAATGCTCCATATGATATTCATCCAAAGATATCATCACTTGACCATGCTTCAACAGAAAGCCTCTTTCAAAACTCACCACCCACACAAACTTCCATGAACCAAAGCCTCTCAAAGCTTGAGACCATGTTTGAAAAATATGAGAGGGAGGCACAGATATCGTGGAACGAGCAAGAAAATTTATTCAAAAACATGGAAATAATGTTAGCTCAAGTGGTGAGTGCAACAAGGAAAGAGGAAGGGCAAGATGAGAAAGCCTCTGTGTCAAGTAAAATTTCAATGAAAAAAGAGGTGGTGGAAATATTTGAACTTGAAACTGCACTTGAGATGACAAGAGAACCTGAACACTCACAACCTCCTCAAACTCCCCTGGACCAAAGATGCTCAACACTGATCGAAAAATATGAAGAGGAGATGAAGAATGCTTGGGAAGATCAACAAACCTCCTCCATGAAAGAGCTATTAAAGCAAATGTTGAGTGTAAAAGAGGAAGTGGAAGAACAAGCTAGTGAGGAGGACAATCAAGAACGTCCAAACTCAAGGGAAACAGAGAGGCTCATGAAGGACAAGCTCATTGAACCACCAATTCAAAAAGCTCTGGATGAATACAAAACTCCAAAAATCACACAACAACCAATTCATGAATCCAAAGAAGTGAAGGCAACTAACAAGAGCACCAATTCTGTCCCTAATCCAGCAAGCAAGACCAATCAAGTCATCTGCAAAAGGAAGCTTGCTGAGAGGAAACCAAGAAAGGGGACAAAAGCTGAAACTTCTCCCCCCTTGAAGTCATTCCTCTTAACCAATTGGAAGAAGAGGAAGAAAGTGAAGAACAACATGTCAAGCTAATGACACTAAAAGAGCACTTGTTGGGAGGTAACCCAACCGTA
>NC_029780.3:26716296-26718631 GCF_000817695.3 Arachis duranensis | reverse complement strand
TGCACTTACTTCATCTTTTACTTCTTTGCTTGATTGCATTTTACATTTTCTTATTGAAGTTTTAATTCCCAGCACCCAATCCCTTTTACTTTTCATGCAATTTAATTATTCTGCAATTATTCTAAGTGTTGCTTATTGCTTTCCTTTAAATTTCCTGCACCCAATCCCCTTTACATTTCCTGCAATTTACATTTCTTGTCATTTAAATTTCTACAATTTACATTGCTTGTTCTTTAAGCTTCCTGCCTATTTACATTCTGTCATTTACAATTCTTGTCAATTTACTTTCTGTTGGCTATGATTTCACTCAATTTCACTTCAATGTTAGCTTGACTAAACTAATCACCCACTAAAGTTGCTTGATCCATCAATCCCTGTGGGATCGACCTCACTCTTGTGAGTTATTACTACTTGATGCGACCCGGTACACTTGCCGGTTGGATTTGTGTGTTGGAAAATTCGTTTTTCACAAAAACACCATCAAGTTTTTGCCAAAAACTTGATGTGTGGAAAAAGATCCAACACAAAACTCACTGGCAAGTGTACCGGGTCGCATCAAGTAATAATAACTCACATGAGTGAGGTCGATCCCACAGGGATTGAAGGATTGAGCAATTTTAGTTTAGTGGTTGATTTAGTCAAGCGAATCAAGTTTTGGTTGAGTGGGTTGTATTTAACAGAAGCTAAATTGCTTGGAATATAAAGGGAAAAGGGGAAATTACAGTAAATTAAAGAGCAGGAAAGTAAACTTACTGAATTGTAAAGAACAAGAATGTAAATGACTGAAACTTAAAGTGCAAGAAATGTAAATTGCAGTAACTTAAAGTGCAAGAAATGTAAATTGCTTGAATATAAAAGGGAATTAAGGATTGGGAATTCAGAATTTCAGCATGAGAAAGTAGATTGCAACAATTAATAAAGCACAGAGAGAAAGTAAATTGCAACAACTAAGAGACCAGAAATTGAATCAGAAGCAATAAGCATTCGAACAGAAAGGAAATAAAGTGCAGCAGAGGTTCACAGAAGAACCAAGAGTAAATTGGGATCTCAGGACTTCAGAGACTAGGTAGCAAAGCCTAGATCTCAATTGCCCTCCCAGATCCAAGTTCTCAAAGTAATTGACAAGGAATTGAAGAAGAAGAAGTAAAGAGAATGTAAATGGATTCGATTATGCAGAAAAGAAACTAAAGAGTTATTGAGTGGAGATTGAGACAGAATTTCCTTAATTCTTAACACCCAAGAATCAAAACAAGAAAATTAAAAATGCCCAAGCAAGAACGAGGAAGAAGAGAGATCAATTCTCCTCCCTAATTCTCTGAAATCTCAGTGAAGACACCAAGAGAAGTTCCAAAGTGCAAAAATAAAATTCAAAGCTCAAAGAAAGTGCAAAATTCAAAAGCTAAGCAAAAGGTCCTAATTACATCAAACTAGCTCCTATTTATACACTTTCTAAGGTTTTTAATTACATCAAACTAGCTCCTATTTATACACTTTCTATTCTTGGATTTTGGGATTTGGATGGGCTTTTGATTTGGTGAAGAAATGAATTGAATTGGAATTTTAATTGAATTTTTGGCCCAAAAATAATAGCTCCCAGGAGGCTGCCCTACCCTTGTGGAGGGCAGGGCAGGATTTGGTGCGTGTTGGTGCTTGCTTGGTGCGGCTTGGTGCGGTCTGGTGCGCAGAACGCTGCCCTGCCCGCGCGGAGGGCAGGGCAGGAAAAATTGGTGCGCTAGATGGGTGCTTGGTGCGCTGCTTGGTGCTGCCAGATTCATTCCTTGGTGCGCCAGAATCATGCCATACAAAATGCTGCCCTGCCCTCGCGGAGGGCAGGGCAGTGTTTCCAAAATGAAGTCCCGCGTTCGAATCCGGGCAGAAACACACGCTCATTCATTTTCCTTGGCTTCTTGGTACGGTAATGGAACTTAGTTCCTTGCTTCCTCATGGTCCCGTGTTCAACTCTTGTGGCAAGCATCATAGGCATTTTTCCTTTGATTTTCTTCCTTGGTGAGCCCGATACTGCCCTTGTGGAGGGCAGGGCAACATTTTCTTCTTCTTGATTCCAAGGCACAAATTTGTGCTCTGCCCTTGTAGTGGGCAGGGCAGAGTTGCCTTCTTTGCCTTGTTCCCTTATGTTGCCCTCCTAGAGGGCAGTGTGCCCTTGTGGAGGGCAATGCTTGCCTCCCCCATTGTATGCGGCACCCTTTTCCTTCCTTTGACCACGCTTCCTTCTCCTTGGGTCACGCTTTCTTAGGCCACGCTTTTCTCTTTTATTCTTTTCTTCACCTGAAATAAACCAAAACAACCACTCCAAGTATCACTAAATTCATAAGGC
>NC_029780.3:26712706-26716120 GCF_000817695.3 Arachis duranensis | reverse complement strand
ACTTTTTAATTCCTCCCTTGCTAACTTTTCTTGGCTTACAATGCTTAACAAGCTTATTATTCTTTTGGAGGTTTGGTGTCAAATGTTGCAGTAATAGCCTTTGGCTTTATTTGTTTCTTTCTTTTACTCAACATCTCTCCACCACAGACACTTGGCTTACTAATTCTTCCTAGGATCATTGATGCCCAGCATCTCTTTGGATTACTAAATGTTCTGTATCTAAGTTGCTCTTTATTGTGGATTTTCAATTGGTCATCCCAAATCAGTTGATCTAAGTGACCGGGTTTTAAAATACCCCTTAGAATTTACTCATCCAAGCATATCTTAGTACAAGAACACCACAGGCATATGTCCTAGGGTCCAAGCTATTGGTGTCCCCTTTATTCTTTGTTTTTTTCTTGCCATTTTGGCTTTTTCTTCTTCCTTTTCTTTCTGTTTTCGTTACCAAGGGCTTTTTCATTATTGATAAGAGTCTTTGTAACAGCAAGCTAACTCACATTTGAATGAGAATGATATTATGCAACAATTATTTCATGAGTTATGCATTTAATCAAACATATATACCACCACTAACTTCCATTCTTACTTATGCAACATTGGATATTTCACTTTTCAATTCAAACAAGTCTCTTTTATTTAAGCATATGGGAAACAAAACAAAATTTAAAGCTAAGTGATGGATAATAAGCATTATGCAGATTTAGCATTTTTCTAACTATTTATTAACTAACTAAAATGAAAAACAAAGAACAAAAATTGCATGAAGTAAAAGAAATAAATGATGGAGGCACATCATGTTTCAGACATGCATCTCCTTATTAGAAGTATGAAAGAACTTTGCCACCTTCTAATGGTCGTGGCTGCTGCTTGATTCTCCCTTCTTCTTCTTTCTCTTCCCTGTCTTGGAATAATCTCGGATCTCTTCACCAGGACATCTTCTACCCCAAACAGAATCCAAGAGTCCTGAGAGCCCAACATCTTCCAATCTTTTAAAGGTTGCCTCAGTATATTGATGAGATCTTGCCTGTTGCTTGGCTAAAAATTCAGGGCATTGCTCAAATGGCTTGATCTCAGGATTGAATGTTGGCAAATTGTGGGTCAAGTACTCCAACCTTGCTTGCATGTTTTCATCATTCTCCATTCTTTGTGCATATCTAACTTCTCCCATGGTGTGATGAACATTCTTCCATTGATACAGGTTGTGACTATACTCCTCTGCTTTAGCTTGACTAAAATACAGCTTATCATATGACTCTTTGAATTCTTTGTATTGTTCTTTTTGTCCTTCAAGAATCTGTGCTTGAAATTCTTGCTACTGAGTCATCATTTGTTGTTGCCATCTCTCTTGTCTCTCCTCCATTTGATGCTGCCAAGCTTCTCGTTCCTCTTTTTCTTTCAAAAATTGCTCCATAAATTCTGGATGGGGCTCTAGATATTTCTCTTGGCCCTCCTGATTTTGACCTTGTTGAGCCTGCATGAGTTGCTGAGATAGTTCTTCAATTGATCTTTGTAACTGGCTCATGTCTATGGCATCATGAGCTTGATTTCGTTCCTCTCTTTGTGATCTCCTTTGTCTAGGGGCTACCACCCCTTCTTGATCTTCTTCTTCATTCATTCCCTCCATACTCTTCTTGGTGATTCCTTTCCCTTTTTCACTTTTCTGTGTCCTCATCTTCAAAGATTACTCTAGCTTTGTCACATAGCCTGAGGATGGTACTTGGATGTCCAAGACTACTTGATTTGCTTGTGCTATTGGCCATCTCTTGAATACTGTCGGCTATGAGTTGTACGAGGTTGATTTCACCTCCATATAAGATGCAGTATGTCAAGAGGGCTCGTTTGATTGTGACCCAAGAGGCGTTTCCAGTAGGAAGAATGGATCTCCTCACTATTTCATACCATCCTTTGGCTACAGGAGTAAGATTT
Organism: Arachis duranensis; assembly: GCF_000817695.3. Lineage (NCBI taxonomy): Eukaryota > Viridiplantae > Streptophyta > Magnoliopsida > Fabales > Fabaceae > Arachis > Arachis duranensis. The sequence continues at coordinate 26,714,194 of NC_029780.3, read as the reverse complement.
ATCCTTCTCAAGTGACTTGGAACTCCCTTTGAATCTCTTTCCCAATCTGTATTTTCCACACATAACCCTTGCAAGATCTCATCCGGATTGTTTTCTATTTGCAACCTGGTCTCATAACTAGGCTCTGCATAAGCTATGGTTCTCAACTTTAGAGCCCTAGTGATGGCTGCTGGACTGAAGCTCACTTCAACTCCTCTGACATAACTTGTGTAAGGAGCACTATCTTTGTTTTCTTTTACAGCATTTGCATAGAACTCCCTGATCATGACTGCACTGATGTCAACAAGAGGAGCACATAAGAGTTCCCACCTTCTTTCTTTAGTGATTTGCCTCATGATGGGATATTCTCCTTCCTTCAAATCAAGACCTTTCTCATAGATGACATTCTTTGTCTTCATGAACCTATGATATCTCCCTTCATGGAATTGTGATCTAAATTTGGTTGCATCAAATGATGGAGGTTCGGCTATCATAGGTTCCTTTCCCGGCCTCCTTTTTGAGCTTGAAGAGGCCATTGGATTTGAGGTGAAAGAAAGGAAAAGTGAGAAAAGAAGAAGTATGTGTTGTGTTTGGAAGAGTTTTGATTCGGTTCTGTTGTGAGACAAGGGACTTATGTTGGTTTTAAGAGCAAATGGGATTATGGTTTTTCATATGTGAATGAGTTTGTCAACCGTTTAGTGCTACGGCTATTAATAGGCAGATTCTTCAAACTTTCCAATAAAACCACAATGAATGAAGAAGGAACTCGTTAGTGCTCATGAAGGGTTGAGATTGAGTTGTTCATCTAAAGGATTCATGGAATGGACGGTCTGCATGCATTGTTGAGGCTTGACGAGGATCCTCCCATTGGCTGCATGCATTTAGGCGTTCAATGATGCATGCATGCATACAAATTCTGCTTCCCCATGAGCGCATTCTTCTAGGCACATGTGATCATCCTCACATAGCTTCTCCTAGCCGTGGCCCCTCCTAGCTTTTGTCTTAATCTTTTTCTCCTACCTGAACCAAAACAGCTAGCCTTAGAACATTAATATAGTCGTTGGCAATTTATTTGCAATAATAAAAAAATTGTTTTGGTTTGTTTAATAGTTATTTGAATTTTTTTTGTGATCAATTGTGTCCCTAAATAAAAATGCTAAAATTTGGTGAACACCAAACTTATCTTTTATTGAGGGGACGACTTAACATTGCAAACCGTTCTTCACAATTGATGCATTAAAAAATTTTTGATGTATGATCCCTTTTCTGTATGGTTTTGAGTCCATGATTGAGAAATGATCTTCTGAACATTGTTACACATGCAGACACCAAACTTAGTGTTTGGTCATATGCTTCATTAAAAGAATTATGCATATGTTCTAAGACTAATCCCCCTTTTTTTTTTGAAAAATGAACTTGGGTGTGCCTTAAGGTACACCAAACTTAGAAATTTGACATGTGCTTTAAAACAATGTATGTATTTATCAGGCATGAAAGTTCAAAATCATA
>NC_029780.3:26708984-26712589 GCF_000817695.3 Arachis duranensis | reverse complement strand
CTTATTTATCACCCCTGCTTCCTTTTGAATTCCTTTTTCTTCTTGCAACTGCTTGTTTTTCTGTTCTACTGCCTTGTCGGTTGCTTGCTTTGGAAGAAAGTCATCACTTGTTCTGCTTGTTTCTTCATTCCTTTGCAATTCTGGAAAGACTTTCAAGATGATGCTTTCCTCATGCATCCTGAGGGTTAACTCTCCCTGCTCTATATCCACAATGGCTCTAGCAGTGGCCAAAAATGGTCGACCAAGTATTATGGAGTCATTTCCATTTTCTGAAGAATCCAGGATCACAAAATCTGCAGGATAAATGAACTTGTCAACCTTAACTAAAAGGTTCTCAATCAGACCTTTAAGATATACCACTGATTGGTCCACCAACTCCAAGGACATCTGTATTGGTTTCACCTCCTCTATGCCAAGCTTTTTCACTAAAGAAGATGGGATTAGATTTATGCTTACTCCTAAATCACACATTCCCTTGTTGATGAATAGATTTCCAATAGTGCATGGTAGGAAGAAACCTCCAGGATCTTCAAGCTTGGGAGGGAGTCCCTTTTTAATGAGTCCACTGCATTCTTCACTAAGCATTACAGTCTCCTTCTCATTCCAACTTCTCTTCTTGTTGATGAGCTCCTTCAAGAACTTGGCATACAAAGGCATTTGCTCCAATGCCTCAGCTAAAGGTATGTTGATTTCCAACTTCTTGAAAGTCTCAAGAAATTTGTGAAAATGCTGATCCTTTGTCTCTTTGTGAAATCTCTGTGGATAAGGCAGTGGTGGTGTTAAGTTCTTCTCCATTTGATATTGTCTTGGATTTGGTTCTTCCCTGATCTGCTTTCCTTTCTTCAAATTCTGTGGTTTGTTGTCTTCCCCTGTGAGTTTTTCTGGGACATTCTTGCTTATCATGTCCTTGTTGATGAATTCATCATTCTTTGTTGGCTCATTGTCATTATGCTTGGTTGCTCCTTGGTTACCATCCACTAACACTTTTCCACTTCTTAGTTGCACGACCTTGCATTCTTCCTTTGGGTTAGGAATGGTGTCACTAGGTAGTGAACTTGATGGCTTCTCAACAGAAATCTGTTTGGAAATTCGCCCAATTTGCCTTTCTAAGTTCTTCATGGAAGCTTCTTGGTTCTTTGTTGTCAATTCTTGGTTCTTCATCATTTTCTCCATGAGCATCTCTAGATTAGTAATCCTCTGAGAGTCTTGTGAGATTGGTTGGTTTTGGGGTGTTGATGGATGATGATAGGTGTTTTGGTTAGTTGGGTGGTTACTGGGTGGATAATGGTTAGAGTTGGGATAAGTGTTTTGTGGTTTTCTGTATGTGTTTTGGTTAGTGTTTGGCTGGTTGTTGTGGTTTGTGTTTTTCCAATTGTTTTGAGTTGAGTTTCTTTGCCATGGTTGTTGGATTTGGTTGTGGTTGTCTCCCCACCTAAGGTTTTCCACTCCTTCCAACTCCATTACTCCTCTTCTTTGTGATGGTTGGCGTTGTCTTTGATGAGCAAAGAAATATTGGTTATTGGCCACCATATCAATGAGGTTTTGAGCTTCCTCTGTAGTTTTCATGAGTTGCAAAGAGCCTCCAGCTGAATGATCAAGTGCTTCTTGAGCTTTAAGAGTGAGTCCCTCATAGAAGTTCTGTAACTTGTCCCACTCAGTGAACATCTCTGGTGGACATTTCCTCAATAGTGCCTTATATCTTTCCCATGCTTCATATAAGTTTTCAGCTTCCATTTGAGTGAATGTCTGCACCTCAGTCTTCAATCTTAGGATCCTTTGAGGGGGATAAAATTTGGCAAGGAACTTGCTTACCAAGTCATCCCAGGTGTTGATGCTTTCTTTTGGAAAAGTCTCTAGCCATTGAGTAGCTTTATCTCTGAGAGAAAATGGAAAGAGCAACAACTTGTAGCTATCAGGAGGTACACCATTGGTTTTCACCGTGTCACAGATTCTCAAGAAAGTGGATAAATGTTGATTTGGGTCCTCCAATGGTCCTCCTCCAAAAGAGCAATTGTTTTGAACCAAAGTGATGAGTTGTGGCTTTAGTTCAAAATTGTTTGCATTGACATTAGGAGGAAGAATGCTACTTCCACAGTGTCTAGCATTTGCAAATGTGTATGAAGTCAGGACTCTTCTTTGTTGTTGGTTATTGTTGGCCCCTCCTCCTGGTTGATTGAGATTTGATGGATCTCCTTCCATTTCTTGGAATTCCTCCTCAGATTCTTCCTCTCCAATAACGTTCTTCCCTCTTTCAGCTCTTCTTATTCTTCGAAGAGTTCTTTGGTCAATTTCAGAGAGGACAGGGGAAGATCTTCCTGTACCTGACATACAAACACACAACAATAAACACACAGATCCAGAAAACCAATGAAACTTCAATCTATAGCTAGAATGAAGTTTTAGTTAGTTTAAGCAAAAATTCAAACAGTTAGTGTGTTAGTAGGAATTAGAATAACAGAAAAGAAAAAGTGCTTAATCTAGACCTCCACTTCACTTAATCATTGTCAATCTATTTCAATCCCCGGCAACGGCGCCAAAAACTTGATGTGTGGAAAACGATCCAACACAAAACTCACCGGCAAGTGTACCAGGTCGCATCAAGTAATAATAACTCACATGAGTGAGGTCGATCCCACAGGGATTGAAGGATTGAGCAATTTTAGTTTAGTGGTTGATTTAGTCAAGCGAATCAAGTTTTGGTTGAGTGGGTTGTATTTAACAGAAGCTAAATTGCTTGGAATATAAAGGGAAAAGGGGAAATTGCAGTAAATTAAAGAGCAGGAAAGTAAACTTGCTGAATTGTAAAGAACAAGAATGTAAATGACTGAAACTTAAAGTGCAAGAAAGGTAAATTGCAGAAACTTAAAGTGCAAGAAATGTAAATTGCTTGAATATAAAAGGGGAATTAAGGATTGGGAATTCAGAATTTCAGCAAGAGAAAGTAGATTGCAACAATTAATAAAGCAGAAGATGAATTAGAAGCAATTAGAACTCAAACAATAAAGAAATTAAATGCAGCAGAGGTTCACAGAAGAACCAAGAGTAAATTGGGATCTCAGGACTTCAGAGACTAGGTAGCAAAGCCTAGATCTCAATTGCCCTCCCAGATCCAAGTTCTCAAAGTAATTGACAAGGAATTGAAGAAGAAGAAGTAAAGAGAATGTAAATGGATTCGATTATGCAGAAAAGAAACTAAAGAGTTCTTGAGTGGAGATTGAGACAGAATTTCCTCAATTCTTAACACTCAAGACTCAAACAAGAAAATGAAAAATGGCCAAGCAAGAACGAGGAAGAAGAGAGATCAATTCTCCTCCCTAATTCTCTGAAATCTCAGTGAAGACACCAAGAGAAGTTCCAAAGTGCAAAAATAAAATTCAAAGCTCAAAGAAAGTGAAAAATTCAAAAGCTAAGCAAAAGGTCCTAATTACATCAAACTAGCTCCTATTTATACACTTTCTATTCTTGGATTTTGGGATTTGGATGGGCTTTTGATTTGGTGAAGAAATGAATTGAATTGGAATTTTAATTGAATTTTCGGCCCAAAAATAATAGCTCCCAGGAGGCTGCCCTGCCCTTGTGGAGGGCAGGGCAGGATTTGGTGCGTG